>NC_054826.1:149605277-149842777 GCF_018345385.1 Vulpes lagopus
ATTAACTCTGATGGTTTCCATTGTAATCTATTTTACCTCATGTTTTTAAAATTGCTAGTTGTTAACCTACTTGGTTAATTTCATGACCTTCTAAAAAGCCATGACATTCAGTTGGAAAAATACTTATCTAATCCACTTCTCATTTTATAGATGAGGCAATTGAGCCTCAAAGGCCACTAGAGAGAATTATTTTGAAAAGTAGTATATGTTCATATGTCTAGAATAAACTAATATGAAGCTACTTTTAAATGCACCTAGGTATTGACATCTCCTTATATATTTTTTCCTTGCTCCCACTTCTCAAACACCCACGGCCCATCATTTGTCAGCTATGTCACTCTGTCTAAAGAGATCAGATTAATCCAGTGGAAATTATTCTGAATAAGCCACACTGAGCACTAGCAAGTATCCTCTCCTCGTTTGCAAATCAATCTCTTGATGACTTTCCAAATTTTTTTCCAGGAATTAAAGTCAAATCTACATTAACTATCTTTTTTTTTTTTTTTAATGTTGTGATAAAACAACCAACTACACAAAGCAGTCCCTGGATCTGCGACTTTACACATTTATTTCATTACCTAAGCAAGAATTGAAAAATGCTTTGATGTCCAAACAAAAGTTTGTGTTTGCATTCCCTGATGAAGCCCATAACATACTGGCAAAACATCAGTTAAAAGAAAAAAAAGACTGAAGCTCGGTTTTTATATATTTATTTTTTACTTCCCACATGCATCTTCCCAGATCTGTGTCTAGATGGTTAGATTAACAGCTCACCACTCTTTCTAAAGAATATCCAAAATACATTAGTCTGTGCTTCGCTTCTAAGATGATTTTTAGTTTAAATCCATATGTGAATGGAAATAAATCACAGGTGGGTTCCTTTTTCGTTACTGTTTTTATTATCACGATTATTATCAGCAATTATACTGTTATTTTTAATCAAATATAGATTAATTCTTTGCTTTCCAACTGCTTACAGGAGTCTAGAGCAAACGTGTCATTTGTCAAGGAGAGGGAAGGAAATGTTCAGTGTTTGAGGACCTGCACAGGCCTCTGGGGCCCATTAATCGAGGGAGAAGGCATGATGCTATCCCTCACCATGGTTGCATTAGAGGAAATGGCCACTTCTAAAGAAAGTTTATGACTCGAAAACCTTTTAAAGGTATGTACATTGGCTCCCAAAGTAGGTTATTTTTGAGGACAGATACCGTTTCAGTATTTCTGTAATCCTGTAGGATAACATGATGCCTTCCACATAGGAAATGCCCAATAAATGTGTATTTTAATTTTGTAAGACAAGCACAGAATATCATCCTGAATTTCATAGTTTTTGCTTGATGTTGCAATGACTTCTATAAAAATGAGAACTGGCGGGATGCCTGGGTGGCTCAGCGGTTGAGCATCTGCCTTTGGCCCAGGGCATGATCCCGGGGTCTTGGGATCGAGTCCCACATTGGGCTCCCTGCATGGAGCCTGCTTCTCCCTCTGCCTGTGTCTCTACCTCTCTCTCTGTGTGTCTCTCATGAACAAATACATAAAATCTTTTTTTTAAAATGGGACTGGTATTGTAATGCAGCTTTTCATGGCTCAATTTTGTTGCGAACACTCAAGTGTGTATGACAATTCATTCAGGGAGCTAGAGTTCATCCATTGCCAAAGCTGTATAATATGTTATTCTATGACTATACCACAATTTCTTTAATCGTCCTCTCCCCAGGTAGCTGCTATCTCCTTTAAATATCTCCTGGTGCCCAAGTGCCAGAAGTTCTCTTCCGCAGTGCCTCCCAGTCTTTTCCACATCATGGCACCATCAGACCACACTCACCTGACCTGACCCAACTTGCTGGGCCTAGAGCTGCTCTGACGCCACTCAAAGACCCCCACAGCACAGCTGTGACTTCTCCCTAACACCGTCTACCACTACAGATAAGTTAAAGCCTCTGCTATCAGGCAACTGGTCACAAGGTAAGGGATTGCCAGGTCTTGGGGTATGAGAATGCTTGATTTCACAGTGTAGCTTCCCAAACTAATCTAATGCCATTTTTTCATCCAAAGAGCAAAGCATGTCCATGTAGGCCACATCCTCACCAATAGTTGCTATTAGTCTGAATTTTTGCCAGTTTCGTGGATACAAATTCTACCGTAGTCTTAGTTTGTATTACTAATGATTTTGAGCATTTTTATATATAACTTTTGTTTTATGTATTTCTTCTTTGTGATATGGCTGTTCAAATATTTTGCCCATTTTTAATTTGGTTCACTTTCTTTTTTTTTACTGACTTGAAAGAATTCTTTATATATTCAGGACAATGTGTTGGTTATTCATTGTCTCAATCAGCATGGGCTATCATAAAAAAAAACAAACAAACTTATAGACTGGCTCAAAAAACAGAAGATTATTTGTCACAATTCTAGAGGCTGGAAGTCTGGGATCAGGGTGTCAGCATGGTCACTTTCTGGTGAGAGCTCTCTTCCTGGATGGCAGACAGCTACCTTTTCACTGTGTCCTCACATGACAGGGAGAAAGACACACAAGTTCTGGTATCTCTCCACCATGAGGTCCTCACCCTTATAGCCTCGTCTAACCCCAATTACCTTTCAAAAACTATTGTAGTGGGGCGGGGATGGTTAGGGCTTCAACATATGAACCCAGAGGGAGGACACAATTCAGTCTATAGCATATGTATTACAATATCTTCGAGTTATCTTTATGCTTTTCTTATGGTGCTTCTTGATGAACAATAGTAAACTCATAAGGTTTGTTTTTAGAGCAACAAAATTGTTGCGTCATATATTCTTCTAAGACTTTTAAAGTTTTGTCTTGTTTAGTTTTAATCTATCTGGAATTTGTTTTTGTGAGCAAGTGAGGTAGAAATTCATTACATTCTTTGTCCATATGGATAACAGTCTAAGTACCATGTATTGTGTGATCCATACTTCTCAGGTGAGCTGCTATACCACTGACCTCAGTGATTATTTATGGCAGACTTTGCCAGGCTTCCATGTAAGTGTGGATCTGTCTCAGAGTTCCCTTTTCTGTTTCATTGCTCACTATTATTATCCCTTTGCCAATATACATTGGCTGAGATACTATTTATTTATGGTATATTTTGATACATGAAAGAGAAAAATCCTTTAGTTATTGTGGGGTTTTTTTTTTTTTTTGTCTTCTTCAAAAGGGTCTTGACAGTTCTTGGGCTTTTGTTCTTACTTATCACCTTCTCAAGTTCCTTTTGGATTTTTTAAAATCAGTAACTATAGCTAAAATTGGGAACAACTGAAATTCTAAGAATATTAAGATTTCCTATCTAATATCATGGTTTATCTCTCCATTTATTAGATCTTCTATGTATTTCATTGAAGTTTAAAATTTTTTGCAAATAAGTCTTAAAAAAATAAGTCTTAAACCGTTTGTTATATTTATTCTTGGATATCTTATATTTTGTTAAAATTATAAATGGCATATAGACATATTTAAGTATGTCTTCTATTTTGTGGCCCAAATATAGATATGTGTGTTATTTTTACATATTGGTTGTATATCTCCCCATCTTAGTAAATTTTTACATTGATTGCAGATATTTCGGTAGATTACTTTGCATTTTTTTCATAGAAAATAATGTAATTTGAGAATAATGGCAATTCTGTTTGTTCTTTTCTAATTTTGACTTAATTTCATTAAAACATTTCTTTTTAGTTATTGTACTGGCTAGATCCTCTGGCAGAATGTTGACTACAATTGATGCTACCTTGGTTTACTTCTTGATATTAAAACATATGGGGATCCCTGGGTGGCGCAGCGGTTTGGCGCCTGCCTTTGGCCCAGGGTGCGATCCTGGAGACCCGGGATCGAATCCCACATCGGGCTCCCGGTGCATGGAGCCTGCTTCTCCCTCTGCCTGTGTCTCTGCCTCTCTCTCTCTCTCTCTCTGTGACTATCATAAATAAATAATAATAATAAAAAATTTAAAACATATGTTTCTAACTTTTGACAATTCAGAGTATGTTTATTATGGATTTTTCAAAAAAAGAAGCGCCCTTCACTCCTTGTTTGCTAAGAATTTTGCTTGGATTTTAAATCAAATGCATATTAAATTGTATTAATTGTATTAAATTGTATTAAGCACTTTTCCTGTATCTATTGAAAAAAATTCATATTGGTTTTTATCCTTTAATCTATTACTGAAGTAATTATATTGATCAAGCTTCTAAACCCAAACCTTCCTTGCATTCCTGGGATAAACTAAACTTTGTTATACTAACTCAGGATGGGTTATTCTTTCTCATAAACTACAGTAAGCAGTTTTCTAATAATTTAAGATTGTCAAACTCATAATTAAGTGTGGAATGAAACTGTAATTTTCCTTTATTCTTTTACCTTGTCTGCTTTTTAAAAATATTTGGTAATACTAGCTTTATATAATAATAATTGGAGGGGATCCCTGGGTGACTCAGTGGTTTAGCACCTGCCTTCGGCCCAGGGCATGATCCTGGAGTCCTGAGATCGAATCCCACATAGAGCTCCCTGCATGGAGCTTGCTTCTCCCACTGCCTGTGTCTCTGCCTCTCTCTCTCTCTCTCTCTTTCATGAATAAATAAATGATTTTTTAAAAAATAATAATTGGAGAATAGTCCCTCTTCTCTATTTTGTAAAGAAATGAAGTTAGAAAAATCTGTTCTTTGACTATCTTGCAGAACTTGTCTGCAAAACCACTTGTGAACTCTATTTTTTCTTTTATCAGATTTTGCAATTCATATTTTTCTTGATGTTTATTCTATTTATAGTTTTAAATTATTAACATAAAATTATTCAAATTTAACCCTTATGTTTTAAATCTCTGTCGTGTCTCAGCCCCCCTTATCATTATTAGTATTGATGTGAGTATTCTTTTTCACTTTTTAAAATCAATCTTGCCAGGGAATTGTGCATTTCATTAGGCTTTTCAAAGAGCTAGCATTTGTCTTTATTCATCCTTTATATTAGATTATCATTTTCATTTCACATTAACTTCTGATCTCCATCATATCTTTCTAATAGTTTTTTAGGATTTATTCTATTGTTATAGCCTAATTCTGATGTTGGCAAACATTTCTATAAAGGGCTAGATGGTAAATATTTTAGGCTTTGTGAGAGGTCCATCTTCTCTTGCAACTATTCAATTCATGCCTCTGTGACATGAAAGCAGCCACAGACAACATGTGCATGATTAGGAATGACTATGTTCCAATAAAACTTTATTTGTAGAAATAGGGGCAAGATTTGGCCCAAAGACCATAATTCATTGAGTCTTGGCCTAACTTTTGGGGTTTTGATATGTGTTCTGTACACTTCCTGATGGGTCCCTGGGAAATTTTCAAGGGGGTAAGCTCAAAACTATTTTCATGATAATGTTGAGATGTTATTTACTTTCTAACTATGTTACCTTGAACTGACAGTGCAAAAGCAAGGATGGGTAAAATTGCTGACACCTTAACACAGATCAGGGCAGTGGTCCATTGTATTACTCACCAAATGCATCATTTATAAAAATAAATGCCAACTTCACTTAAGAATGACTTAAACAAAACAGTAAAAATTATTAATTTTATTAAATCTTGATCCTTAATTACATATCTTTTTAATACTCTGTTGAATTAGGATTTATACATAAAGCACTCCTGCTGCATTTAAAGTATAGTACTTGTCTCAAGGAAAACCACTATGTGACTGTTGAAGTTGCAAGCTCAACTAGCCATTTTCATCAGGGAACCCCATTTTCACTTTAAAGAAGTAGACAAACTATAGGTATTCAGCTTTTAGTATTTAGCAGACATTTTCTCAAAAATGACTGAAATGAAAAAACAAACAAACAAAAACAACAAAAACAAAAAAACAAAAAAAATGACTGAAATGAGCTTGAAAACAACTGAAAATATGTACTACCAATGTTAAAATTTGAGCTTTCAAGTAAAATTAGAATTTAATATTCTTATCTGTCATTGTGAGCTTGACAGATTCCCAATACTTCAAGGCTGTTCCAATGAAATCAGTGGTGTTATTAATAAGTATATTTTTTTCATATAATGAAATATGTCAACATTCAGAAGATCTCTGTAACTCAGCATACCAATATTTTCTAGATTATCAATACATGTTATTACAAAACCACGCATGGGTAAAAGATTCATTCAAAGTACAAGACATACCAACAGATCTTAGCGTAACGGACCATGAAAGATTCATTGATGTGGTTTCAGATTCCACATTGCAACTAACCTTTAAAAGATTACCACTAGTGGAGATTTGGCATAGTATCAAAGGAAAATTTTCACAATTATATAAAAAGGCTGTTAAAATGCTCTCCTTTTCCCAATACATGTCTGTGTGAGGCCAGATAGTCTTTATATACTTCAGCCAAACTAATATATTATAGAAGATTGAGTGCAGAAACAGATATGAGAATCTAGCTCTCTTCTGTTAAGTCAGACATTAAAGAGATTTGCAATAATGTAAAACAATTCCATGCTGCTCACTAAATTCTTCAGTTTGGGAAAATATTTTTATTGAAATATGAAGATAATATATGATGGATTTATTATTACTTTAAAGTGAATTAATATATGTCTCAAACATTTAATTTCTAATTCTATAAACATTGACAGTTATAATCACATAAATAAAAGCTCTTTGGAGCCCTGATAATTTTTTTGAAAGATTTTTTTATTTATTTGAGAGAAGAGAGAGAGCACATGAGCAAGCACAAGCACGGAGGGAGAGGGAGGAACAGAGAGAGAGGGAAAAGCAGGCTCCTCACTGAGCAGGGAGCCCAACATGGGACTCCATCTCAGGGCCCTGGGATCATGACCTGAGCCGAAGGCAGACACTTCACCGGCTGAGCCATCCAGGTGCCCCAAGCCCCTGATAATTTTTCAGTGTTACAAGGTCATGAAACTTGAATGTTTGAGAGTAACTGGTGTAGCTTATTAAATTGAATACATAGCTTATTAATATTTAGACTTTTATTATTTTTTTTATTTTATTTATTTATTCATGAGAGGCAGAGAAAGGGAGAGACACAGGCAGAGGGGAGAGGCAGGCTCCCTGCAGGGAGCCCCATGTGGGCCTCTGTCCTGGCACCCCAGGATCATGCCTTAAGCCAAATCAGATGCTCAACCACTGAGCCACCCAGGCATCCCAATTTTTAGACTTTTAAAAAAGCAATTATTTTAGATTATAAATGACCTTTACAGCCTGTTTTTAATTGCATTTCTTATGTTTTGGTAGGTAGTGTTATCAATATCACTCAGTTATAAGTGAATATTGCATTGTTATTGTAATGTTTGCCTTGACAATGAGTAATTTAGAAGAAGAATGTGTTTTTAGTTTCCCAAAATGTACATATTTTAATTTATTTTGTTATTGACTTTTAATTTAATTGCCTCTATCTATGTAATACCAATTTTTCAAAATTTGCTGTGACTCATTGATGTCTTAAGATATGATAACATTTATAAAGATCCCATCTGTATTTGAATATGATATGTGTTGTCTAAGAGTGAGTTCTATAGATGTTCTTTAATCATGTTTGCTCATGATAGAGCTCAATTATTCTCTATCTTTACTAATGTATTGTCTACTTGACTTGATCAATAATTGAGGGAGGTATGTTAAAATCTTCCACTGCAGTGGGGATTTTGTCCAATTCCCCTTTAACTATCAATAATTCCTTTTCATATTTCAAGGCTACTTTATTAGATCAACTCAACCATAGAATAGTAATAATTCTTGGTAAATTAAAACTATTATTGGGAGAAATCCTTTTAGTCCCAAATAATATTTATTTTTTTATCTTAAAGTCAATTTTGTTTGGCACTTAATTCAGCTCTTCCACTTGTATTGTATGGTGGCCCACCATTTTTCATACTTTCAATTTCAGCCTTTCTACATCTTTAAACCTTTGTTGTATTTCATATAAAATACCAGTACATTTTATTTTTACTCAACCTGACAAGCTTGTTATTTAATAAGCATATTTAATCTATTTGTATTTGTTAGAACTATGATAATTTTAGATAGTTTCTACCATCTTGCCTTCTTTTATTATTTTTTTATTTCTTGTAATTGACTGAGAGTTAATTTATTTAAGGGCTTATTATTGTATTAATAAATGCTAAATGTTTAATTGTAGATGTGTTATTTATATTAATAAAATGTTAATGTTTATTATTACATTTTCACTTTTATTGGTTTGAAAGTTATGAATGCTATTTCTGTAATTTTAAGAAATAAAATTACTCTTAAAAATTTTATCATGCATGCTAACTTTATGAAGTATAAATTTAATAATGTCTTATCCTGAATACTATGAAGATCTCAGCGCATTTTTATTGTGACCTGCCCCATGACTTTCATGCTGGTACTGCCCAGTATTTTAATCCTGTCTTTTGAATTCTATAAAGTAAATCTGATTTTTAAATGAGCTTATACAGACAAAACATACTTTTTAAAGTTACCTATGAGTTTAATATGTTGTTTGTTTACCTTTTTATCTTACAATGCAGCTATTCCTTCCGGGCTCATTTTTAGTCTCCTTGAAGTATGTTCTTTACAAGTTCCTTTAATGAAGATTTGCTAGTGATAAACATGCCTTTGTTTATCCTACAAGCTCTCATTTTTTCAAAAGATAATTTGCAAGGTACACAATTCTAAGTGCATAGTTATTTTTTGTATATGTACTTATATAGAGAGATTATATATATATAATATATACACACGCACACACACACACACACACACTCACACACACTCCCCCTCCCCCTGCCAGCTTTTGTGGTATCCATTATTGCTGATGTAAAGTCTGCTGTCAGTTAAATTGTCATTCTTTCACTCACTTGCTGCCAGTAAGATTTTTCTCTTTGTTTTTGATAATCTGCTGATTCACTGTAATACGTCTAGATGTGGATGTTTCTTACTTATACAGCTTGCTATTATTTTGCTTCCTTTGTAGATTCATCTTTTATCAGTTCCAGGAAATTCCATGCTGTTAATTCTTTGATTACTGCAACTCCTTCATTCTCTTTATTTTCTCTTTATGACTCATTCTGTCTCCCATGACTTAACTAACCACTCTCATATTTTCTATCTTCTTACCTCTCTGGACAACTTTCTTAGTAATTTATCCAGATCTACGTTTCCATTTACTAATTGTTTATCCACTGGTGTCTGTTTCTAATTGCAATATTTTTATCATTAAATTCTGTGTGGGTTTTGCTTTTGTTTCACCAAAAATTTTCAAGGGATCTTTAATAACTCTTGGAAAGGTACTCATTTTTATGCTTTTATTTCCTTAAACATTATATGTGTTCTTTGTATACTTTTATTTTATATTGTATGCCTACCAATTTAATACCTGTAGTCTTGAAACTCTCTATCTTTGTTGTTTCAGCTCATGGTCACTGATCATAGCTGGTTTTCCTCTGTGTTTGGATTTTTTTTTTAATTGTAGGTTCATATTTAAGTGATTTTCATTTCTGGGAATCAATCGGCTCTAAACTAGGATGCTTCCCTCTAAAAAACTTTTTCATTTGCTTCTGCCAGGAAACTACCAAGCAGAGAGCATTCATTCCCATTTGAGAGTCCTGGCTTAATATGAAAATACCAAATTTAGCTTTTCCACTATAGCTATTGGCTTTTTGATAAGAAAAATATAAAATAGGGAACTACTGGAGTATTTGAGCAAGGAATCGACTTATTTCACTTAAGTTTTAAAAAGAGCACTAGCCTTACAATGAAAACAGACTACGGGAGAGATAGATGCCAGAGATGGAGCAACATGAGGGCATGAGCAAGGGAATGATTATAGAACATGGAATTTAAGTGAGAAAGGGGAGGTCATCAAGAAGGAGAGGGATACTGAAAAGCTGATAGGATCAGTGGATCCGAGATCCCAAAATGGGTAAAGAATTGTTGGAGATGGACCAGCCAGAGTCAGCTGCACAGATAAGAAGTGATACTGAATGCCTGGAAATGAGATTATCCAGGGGTTTTAGCTATTATAATGATAAGGTCTACCTACCTGTGGGAATGAGTGGCTGAGGTAGGGTGGAGGTCAAGATTTTTAGAGAAGAGGACGTTAACAGGATCATCTACTTCTTATGAAAGCTCCCAGAATTAAAGCAAGAAGAGAAACTCCTTTCTCTTTGTTTACTTATACAATGAATGAAAGAGGTTTGCACATTTGGAGCAGAAAGAGAAATACTTTATTACAATTTTCTTTTCTAGAGAGAATATAAAAGTAAAGTTCATACACCACTCCTCAGAGGCCCAGGCTCTCTGGTGACATCTTTTCAATCATTATCATGATTGAAATCATTTTCATATCATATCATCATTTCATATCATCATTTTCCTTCCTTAAGGAGGAAAAAACCAGACCATTTGTGTTTCCAATTTAAAACAACAACAACAAATTTGGTGAGTGGCATAGCTCCCCAAATTCCATTTAGCATAGAAATAATTTCAAAATTTAGGGGACTTTTGGGTGGTTCAGCGGTTGAGTCCTTGGCCTTTAGCCAAGGTTGTGATCCTGGAGTCTGGGGATTGAGTCCCACATCGGGCTCCCTGCATGGAGCCTGCTTCTCCCTCTGCCTATGTCTCTGCCTCTCTTTCTTTGTCTCTCATGAATATATAAATAAAATCCTAAAAAAAAAAAGAATTTCAAAATTTTCTAGTAAATGATTATTCACCTTTTTGTGGGTGATTTTTCTAATTTCTGTAATCTTACTCCTAAATGAAGTCCCTCTGTCAAAAAGTCCATTTTATTTCCTAAATTAGAGTCTGAGTATTATTTAGCCAGAGTCTAGTTCTTCTTCTCTAGTAGTGCTATTTTTTATTGGGTGGGCTTTATTGTCCTTTTTATTTGTATAGTATACTGTGTTCCCATGCCAAACACTAGAAGACTTTTGTCATATTCTACTGCCTAGAGCCCTGTCACCATTCAGCACAGGTACCCATATTTTCTTAACCTTTTCTTGATAAATTTGTTCCAATAACCACTTGGAGTTTTCCTGGTCTGGATCCAGTCTGTATTTTCCTTTTCCTTATGGTGTTAAGGTAGATGCAAATATGGTATCCCAGGCTTTTTAAAAGATAGCGGTCTCTGTTTACTGCACAGAGCCCCAAGAACTACAGGGCTCTTTCTAATGACTTTAATTCTGAGCCATTTTTTTGCCACTTCACCCAATGTACCTATGTTAGGCCTAAGCAAATGATCATTGATTCGGAGCAATTTATGTTCTTCTAAAACTATATGTCACATTTATTCCATAATTACTTCGCAAGTTCAACATCACAATTTACTGTCACCTTTATCTGAGTTGGTTCATTTTCCAAATCACTAACAAAGGCAAGTGAAAAAACAAACAAGGATTTACTACTGACTTTGAGACCCAGCCATTAAAAAGCTTCCGTTCCCACTTCAAGTCAGATTTTACTACGCAAACATTGACTGACATTTTACTATAGGACTCACTGTGAACTACATGTTTTCATAGGCATTGTGAGATCAAATCCTCACACCAACTCTTTGAAGATATTTTATTTTTATCTGTGAAAGCTGAGGCTTGGAGAAACTAATAAACTACATAAGGTCACACAGCTAATAAATGGCAGAGTCAGGATTTGAACTCAGTCTTTTCAGCTCCAAGTTTTTATCCTGCTATACCATCTGTACATATGAATTCCTGTTGCTTGCTTTATTTTTATTTTAGCCTCTTTAAGTAGCCATATGTAAATCCTAGTTTAATTTGTTCTTTATCTAAAATATGACATCTTTTGGTTTACAATATAAGACATAACAATTTTTAATCACTTATGATATAGTAAATGGAAATTGATGAGCTTAGTTCAGGTTTTTTTATTTTTTATTATTATTTTTTAACAAAATCTATATAACACCCTGCTTATCTGGTGAGGTAGAATTTTAGAATTTATTTCAGCTGCTTCTCTGCCCACAGGTAAAAACATCAAATTATTTGGGGGCAGGTTTTCATCATTGTGAGAGGCTTCACTTAAGTGGGCTTCTTTTGTTAAGAAAACATGGGAAGAGAAGTGTGAAGACTTATTGCCATAGGGAAAGGCCCATAGTGAAAAATCGTGGCTTGAAAAAGATGGTACCTTCTGGGATCCTATAGTAGAGAGACTTCTGGAAATGGAATTAACCAATTTTTATAAAAAGATCAAGGCTCTCTGATTCTCTGGGATTCAAGGTGATGGATAGCTCTCATATTAGACGATAGCTGCCCTGTCCAAGGTCCATTGAGAGGAGAGGTCCCCAAGATTCCAAGGAAAAAACTACCAAGGGGCTTGGCTCATGACTTGAGCTTGACAGATCCAAGGGTTGGATGGAATAACTGATTCTGGCACAGCCTGTACCTGTGTGCAGAAAGCCCTCTGGATCCTGCCACCCTGAAAGAGTGCTGGGATTTGAAGAATAAAATGGCTATGCAAATGAAATTGAATGCAAAATCTATTATTTTGATTCCCCAGGAAAGGCAAGCAGGCCCCACTGCATCCCTGCAAGTGCAGGACCAGTCTTCAACAGTGACATCTTATGGCTGAAGTGTGGAATGGTGCTGTCATCCTTCTGACAGAATGATCATTTGGACTTCCTGGGCAATGCGGAAGCAAGGGTGGACCTCAAAAATGAAATACTGAACTTCCGGAAAATAAATGCAAATGGGATTTCAAGCAATTTTTTGAAAAATTAAAATTGATTGGTTATTGTATCCTAAGCCTGGAAAATTGACTTTCATGCACGTACTGACTATACTCTTGCCACATTTTCCTAGCTGCCGCCACTGCTGCTGCTACTGCTGCTTCTTCGTCTTCTGCTGCTGCTGTTTCTTCTTCTTCCTCTTCTTCTTAAGTAATCTCTATATCCAATGTGGGGCTTGAACTCATGATCTAAAATCAAGAGTCACGTGCTCTACTGACTGAGCCAGCCAGCCAGATCTCACCCCAGCTGCTTTGAATGACTCTCTTTACCATTTTTTCCTTGCATATATCTACCCAATCTTCCTAAAACATACTTTTTTTCCCAAAAAGTCTGCAATGCTTCTTACTGCCTACAAAACAGAATCCATATTCCTCATCCTTCTATTCAACCCTACTTCACAATCTGACCCCTAAATCCAGAAAGGATAGAAAAAAAGAAATATTTATTATTATGTGAGACACTTTATGTATGTTCTTATCACTTAATTTCCACTTCAATTTTATTTTCCATTTCCCTCCTTCCTTTCAATTGAGGTGTGAATGACATACAGTAAAATGCACAAATCTGAAGTGTACAACTCAGTAAATTTTTTACATATGTATCTACCTAAGAACCTATCATTGAAATCAAGTTGTAGAACATTATTGATTCCCCAGAAACCTCTCTCATTTGCCTCCCAGACTGTACTCTGCAAAGTGCCGCTCTCCTGGCTGTTATCACCATAGATTAGTGTTGCCTGTTCTGAACTTCAAATAAATGTAATTGTACAACGTGTCACTCTTTTGTGTCCAGCTTCCCTCAATGAATGTTATTCTTTCTCTCAACGTAATGAAATACCACTCTAGGGTTGTATGTTGTTTTTCAATACATGTAATATTCCACCATGTGAATATAACCTAATTTACTAATTTATTTTTTAAGTTGATGGACGAGTAGTTTCCTCTTTCTTTGGCTGTTATGAATAGAACTGCAAAGAATATTCTTGGATACATCTCTGTAAACATAAACACTTATTTATCTTAGGTATATCACTAGGAATAGAATTTCTGAGTTTTGAGGTGTATGACTATTTAGATTCAAAGAAACTAACAGTTTTCCAAACTAACTGAAACAATTTACATTCCAACCAGCAAACTGCATAAGAATTCCTTGTCCCACATCTTTGGATCACTTGCTATTGTAAGTCCTTTTAATTTTAGCCAATCAGGTAAGTGTGCATTAGTATCTCACTATGATTGAAATTACCAGTTCCTTCTGATAAGTCCTACTGATCTCCTTTCCATATGCATATTGGCCATTTGGATATCATTTTTTATGAAGTGCTTGTTCAAGTTTTTTGCCCATGTCTTTTATGGCACAACTGCCTTTTCTTATTGTTTTGTTGAAGGTCTTTATGTATTTTGCATACAAATTCGTTACCAGATATTTTACATATATTTAAAAATAGATGCATATGTAAATATAAATACGCAAATATCTCCCCTCAGTCTGTGCTTTGTCTCTTTATTCTTCTAATGACATTTTTTGATTGGTAGAAGTAGTTCAATTTATCAATCTTTTGTTGTATGGTTAGCATTGTTTGTATCCTTTTAAGAAATCTTTCCCTTCCCCCAAACCATGAAAATATGACAACACTTTTTTCTTAAAGCTTCATTGTTTTATTTTTCGCTTTCAGGATTATAATCCATTTTCAGGCAATTGTCTTTGTTTGGTGAGCTATCAGTACCCACTTTTGAATTCTATTCGAGGCAGATTGATAAACTCATTGCTATCCCATAACTCATCCTTTAAAAATAATAATAAATAATGTTAGATAATTCTGCCTTTTGACTCCTGCCTAGAAATCTGTGGTCTCCTATATCTGAGTCCTCAGCTCTGGTTCCCATCTGTGCACTAGCCTCCTGGGTCTGAAGTACAGTTATTGTTTATTGTTTTACACTCTTAGCTACTTTCATGAATGTGTTACCTTGCTTCCAACTAGACTGCACACATCTTGATGGTAGGAATTGCCCATGAAGGCTAACCAAAGCTCTGTACATTATGGCCATTCCATGAATCTGAGATGGCAGCTCATTAACATGTGTATTTTTTTCTTCAAGACCATCAGGGGGGTTCTGCTGAGGACTGTCTGCTGCATAGACATTTCTATGAGTGATGCTCCTGTCATGCTGACAAATGTGTCAAATTCAATGGGACAATTTTTAATACATTAAGGTGGTATTGCCAGGCCTTTTAGGGAGTATTTATCTCCATAGTCTTGTAATATTCATTACATTCTTTCAACATTTCCCATGTTTGCTTCTTCCTTAACATCCTTCAGTTTTCATTAATGGCCTGACCAGCATGTTCTATTTTGTCATTGAGGTAGAAAGTACAGGTAACTCTTTGGATATATTTCCTTTAGAATTAAGGGGAAGGGAAAGTACCAAACAGATTTAAAACCTCCACACTCCTTTTCCCACTCCTTGGGGAGAGAAAAAAATCGGTGGGTCTAAATTTGTCACCTGTCTTCTTTAACAGCCAGCCTTGTGTCTGTCATCTAGATCTGTTGATTTCCAAATGTGTCAGTGTACCTGTTCAAAATGTTTTCCTGTTTTGTGACTTTAACAGAGGTGTCAGTATTTTTAAAGTATGTTTTTCATGCCCCTCATTTTAAAAGAGTTTAAAAACGAAGTATTACCTCATTGCTTTGGATTCATATTAGTGGTCATGCTTGCTTTCCCACATGAGGTACAAATGCCTCTTCTTCAACTTAGCTACTTTATTCAGCTTATTCATTCTGGTTTTTGTCATAATTATCATTTCCTCTTTAAAAAAAAAAGAATAGGTATTATGAGAAATTTCTCTAGGGTTCCCTCCCAATTTCCTCACTGCCATTACAGAGCCTCTGTCCCATCAGTCTTGATCAGTCACGTTGGATATTCTTACTCTTTGCGTTCTTCTTTTCTCAGAGCAATTGTAATCTGCTTTAATTATGGTGGATACTCCAGCAGCCTGCCCCTCTCCTGGGCTTTGGTATTCCCTCCTTCAATACCATACTCACTAGATTTTTTTTAATTCCCCCAAATTAGCTCTCTTGAATTCTAATGTCCTGATAGGACTGCTTGCATTCTGGTTATGAGCACAATCCCACCAGGTTTCACGAATGCCGAGGAAGGCAAAGCTTTCTGCATTTCTGCATGCCTCTGACAGCTCTTGTTCATTCCTCAGACCCTTACAGGCCCCAGGCTTTGCCTCTCTCTCTGCTTAAATTGCTCTGGTGACCCTGCCCTCAGAGAAGGAGGGAAACGTTGCTTTAGATGCCTGATAAACAACATGATTTCTGACCCTCTTGCCGTCTTAAAAATCTCTCCAGTGAAAGAGATTTTTTTTAAATACCAATTTATCTGTAAATATAATTATTAATTTTTAAAATTTCATACACTCTACACTCTAGTTCTTTTCTCAATTCTGCAGCAGAACTCAGATCTCCGATGAGCTGATCTTAAACCTCTGGCCAATGCCATCGCCTAGCAAGCTTCCCCTCTGCTGTCCACTAGAATTTTCATATGGTGAGAAATGTGTAGAGGCCAATGGCACATATGTCCTCTAGTCACCATGCCATCCTTCATCAGTACTTGTGTTCATGCACGCACACACACACACACTCACACAAGTAAATAGTTCTTTTTTTCTCACAGAAACATTGACTTTAATCATCTCAGTATAACAAAACAAGAAATATTTATGCTTATTTTTATGAGGGTAGAGATTTCAGAGACTTCATGTTTATCTCTGAAGACTAAAGGCTTAGGATATCTGCCCTTGGGTGAGGGAGACACACCCAGTTAATGTCATGCTCATGGTAAATTCGTAGCTGACTCCCAGTCCCACCCATACCCTATAACCACTTTGCCTTCCCGTTCTTATTACTGTATCAACTGAAATGCATTCGGTTATAGTTAAGGAAAACGCAACTCAAACTGATCTAAACAAAAAAGAGGGATTTATGATTTATAAGTGAAAAACCCAGAAATATGGCAAATATCAAGGGAGGCTTAATCCAGTCACACTGTCACTAAGTGCTCTTCCTTTTTCTCTGTTCTGTCTTCTGTGATATCACTTCATCCTAAAGATGACTCCTTCTGTAGAGCTAAAGTTATATGGCCAAACTCCTGGGCCTATGTATTTCCTCTTTCTGGTCTAGGAAAAAAGAGAGTACTATTTCAGCATTTCTAGCAAATCCTAATATTCCTCTGATTAGACCAGCTTTGACCCTCCCAAATCACTAAGGTTGGCCATGGGAGTGCATTCACAGGCTTAGCCTGGGTCACATGCTCTAACCCTGAAGTCAGAAAAGGAAACTGTTTTCTAGGAAGCACACGTTTCACAAAATGGAAATTATAGGGGGGGATGAGGAAGAGGATGCATTCTGGAGGCAATCCAAACAGTTGAACTCTATAAGAATCCTACACCAAAATATGTTGAGTCTACCAAACGTTCACTGTGGCCCTGTTGTAATAACGACAAAAGGAAAATCCCTTCCTAATGGCTGCTCTCACCTGAAAAAGAGCATGCACACATATAAACAGGACAAAAGATATCTCCTGGCTGCTGTGGCTGCTGCTTGTTCTTGTTCTTCTTTTTAAATTTCAGTATAGTTGACACACAGTGTTGTTAGTCTCAGGCATCCAACAAAGTAATTCAACAACTTCATAGATTATGCTATGCTCACAGGTAAAGCTACCATTCATCACCATACAACCCTATTACAATATCATTGACTATATTCCCTATACTATACCTTTCATCGCCATGACTTATTCATCCCTTAACTGGAGATACTCTGGGCTTCTCACAGGAAGTAGCTTGGGCACTTCGACAAGTGACTTAAGGTCTTTCTGTTTTTATCTCTCTGAGATTGAATATTGTTTTGGAGGCAAATCCAAGTGATACTAAAAGTTGTCCACTTTGTAGTCCTACATAGTCAGATTTAAGAAATAATACTAATTTCTACATCACAAAGAAAGAAAAGATTTCTAAATATTTTGGTTATATTAAGACAGTGTCTAACTACCACAATAAAGGCAAATGCTCCTAGGTTGCAACGAACAAACATTTTTCTTTGGGATAATAAATTTATTTAAATGCATAGCATTCGAGGGGTTAAAAAGCAGGACCCAACCTGTATGGCTTTGCTTTGGATTATTAGTCCTTTGAAGTCCAGTTATAGCAAGATAGATCCTCAGGGATCCCTGCCAAACAAGAATGAGAAAGCTCAAGTGAGAACAGAAGTGTAAGAGGTGAGCTGCTCCAAGTGTCACTCTTTCCTCTTTCCTCTGCTGGATCATTACTGGGGAAATAGATACAACGTGTAGCCCCAGGGAGTCTATAAACAAGCAAACTTCTTCCCCTTGCTCCCTCCCTCCCAACCTTCCTCCCTCCCTTCCTTCTTTCCTTTAACTGAAAAAGAGTTTAAATATTCTTTTCCTTTCTACATCTCGCTACTTTACTTCAGATGTTTGGATCCAGCCAGAAAGGGGTGGTGGTGGGGGGGAGGCTTAGTGACACATTCTAGAGTCAACGGGGGTTCAGAGAAATGAAGTGACCTATTTGGTTCACTCAAAAAGGAAGCAAGCTCTCTAAGCTCTGCCCCAGTTGGAAGAGCAGTATCTGTGAGTTCTCTGCGACATCACATCTTGTTGGAATGGGGGAGGAAGGAAAACCTTTTTACCAGAATTTAGCATATAGTTTCTTTAGGAATGACAAGTGCTTTTAAGAATTGTTCAGGATTGAAAAAAAAAAAAAAAGAATTGTTCAGGATGTCACCTATATCTTACCGTTTGTTTTTTTTAGGTGTTCATGACTGACTATAAAATTTTCAAGAAATTTTGCATATTTGCCCAGCATCCAGGAAGGAACTGGGGAAGCACTCTTTAATTTCATGACTTTTCCAGAATCTCTTATTGGAAAACATTAATGTCAATTTTTTTCTTTCCCAAAAGCTAATTATGAAGTTTTCCTATCTATCAGCTTCTGAGCTGGGATAAAATTGAATTAACTCATGTTTTGTGAAGTTATCTACATTTTCCTTTGTGCGTTATAAATCATTCAAGATCACTTATTGATGTCAACCTGAATGGGCAGCTTACATTCATCTAGTTCTTTCAAATGTGTTCTAATACAGAAAGATTCCTTTTGGTAGTCTTTAAGAAATATATAGGTATTTAGCCAAAAGTCTGCCAGTCTCAATTCAGAATGTCCACAGAAGTGTGATATTTATGAATCTGTTTACTTTTCCGTCTTGAAATTAAAAATAAAATTTATTTTCTTCTTGGTTCTTTACCATAACTGGATTAACCAATAAGTAAATATCTGTTGGGAAGATATTATAATTTATTATTCAGAGTGCAGTGCTTGGAATTTTCGTGAGTTCCAAGACCAGTTGTGACCTAGCTACCACTAGTAATCAGTAGCATATACTTTAGTTACATAGTTTAGTTTCCAAGGAGCTAAGTGTGGCTTTAACATTTTTTGAAAGAACTTGGGCAGAGTCTCGTGACAGAGGGATTCACAATACAGAGTTTTCTAGTAAAAAAATTTTAAAAATTAAATACTTCTGAAAGAACCCAGTAGAATTCCTAAGGCATAACTTGAAATAAGTAGCAAGTCATGTGACCTTGCTGTCCATTAACCTTCACTCTAAGGCCAGAGGTCAGGGCTATTCCCTATTCTTAAATCCTCCAGGTGGGGTTAGGAAAAAAAGGTGACAATTTGGAGGACAATTTACAAGCCAGATATAATCATCTGAAATGCTGATTCTGTGTCATCCTAAGAATTTATGGCAGCCAGAAGGAAAGCAAATATGTTGTGCTAATTCAAGCAGTTACAGCTTCCTTCCCTGTTACCCTGTACAGGAAAACTCCTACAGGAGTTGTAAATCTCACCTTTCTGCAAAACTAATGAGATGGTGTCACTATGTGGGGGGAATGACCTGGGGCCCTAGGAACAGGAAGCAGCATTAAAAGGGGCTTCAGAAAGTTTCACCTGGAAACAGAACTAACCAGGATAATCAAACAAACTCCATGTCAGTGAGTTGTTGGTTCATCTTTGGAGGTGATACTTGAACCCGTAACTGTGAAAAAGAAAGTTGGTTGATTTTTACAATTCAGGATTGTCTAATAATGGTAATAGATCTGTTTCTTGAGCTAGGAATAGCTGTTTGTCTCTTCTCCTTTGTCTTTTACTGATTAATTTATTCAATAAACAAACATTGACCATCTAAACACAGTAGTAGGTTCTGCAGAAAGAAAAAAAAATAACCAAGTAATATACAATCCCAAATAGTTCATAGGTTGGTAAATATAGGAGTCCCTAAAACAAATAAAACCAAAGCAATGAAGCCAGTACTCCTGGAGAAATGATGGCATCATGACCAGTGGCAGGATTTGCAAACTGAATAACTGGAGTTTAGAATTTAAACTCTGACCATGAACCAGAATGATGTTGAGGGCCCCAGAAGCAATTGAACCACAGCGCATGACCTAGTGCCTGTAACATTCAACTAAGCACAGAGAAAACAGGTCAGATGGTAAAGGAACTTCAGACACACGCCCCTCTGGCATAGGCCTTGCTTTCCAAGTTGTCTTGCCTGTGGTTGAACTCCATTGTTAAAACCACTTGACAAGATGTAAGCTCCTTATTTTACATTAAAATTGAACCCCTGGGCTTCCTTGCACATATTCTTAATTAATTAATTTCTTCTTTCATTAAGCAATGGATCATAGATGAGGACTTCAGGATAACTATAGAATGAAGTTTCTGGATCAATTATAAATTATCAACTCAGGATACCCAGTTATTGGGTCTGTGTCCTGCAGCTGCCTCATACCCCCATCCCCCACCAACACAGATGATCTCCACTGACAACTTTGTGCCTGCCAAACTCAGAGTCATCCTTAAGGAATGCTTGGCTCCTCAGGAAAAGCACTGCAGTATTTTCATATAGATGAAAGTAGGTGAAAATTAACTTTAGGGGCAATGTTGAAAGGTAAAAATTGATGGGCATGGAATTAGAATGGGTTGTAAAAGAGTATTAGCCACCATTACCTTAACACAGAGAAGACTTTTCAGCACAGAGGAGGACCTACAGAAACATTGGAGAAATGAAGATGACAAATGACAGCAGAAGTTACATTGGATGTCCTTTTGATTACTTATGTTTTACCTAGACTGTTGGAGGTAAACTATTAAGGTGTTTTGCATGCATCATCTCATTTGATATTGCCTATTTTGTACCAATGACAAAACAGAGGTTGAAAAGAAGTTAAGAACTTCCAAGGGGTGTTCTTTGAGGCAATGCAGCAAGTAATGGCCAGGGCCAGAATTCAAATTTGGGTCTAAATTATTTTTTTTCTGATATTTTATTATGTCATAGTCACCACCTCACCACTTACATGGGTCCTGTAGATAAACTGCCTTAATGTTTGGGTACCTTTTTCCACCTGATGTTAATGCATGAATAATACAAGAGAATGAATGAGGGAATGGACATCAGTACGTAAGGAAGAAAGAAGGCATCATTCTAGATCATTGTGGCAGATAGCCAGTTCTCCGGCTCACCATGGCTCACCAGGAATGAGACACTTCCACTCCCTAATGATAAACTCTTTGGGGGTCATACTGAACTTTCCACATCCCCCAGGTCTCTGTAGGAAGACGTCAGCAAAGAGCACACATTCACTGATCACCCATCAGTGGAAGCCATGCTGCTTCAATTGTTGTCCTTTAATTCTTAATGGAAATCTTAAGAAATCCAACCTCTTCTGAAAGCATATTAAATATCCAACATCCTCAAGAAGCATATTGAATATGACAATACCAGGGGCTAGAGAACAGACACAAGAAATCTGAATTCACCTTTTGCACACCTTTTCTGGATTAGTAGTGAACTTACTCATGTCTTTGAGTTTTTCTGTGGTGTTTAAGTGCCCTTCAAAATAATCCATCAGTCTTCACTCACTGCATGGGAGTTAATCACTGATGGTAGAAATCCCAGTTAGGGATGACATTAAAAATATTTATCAACTCTTTATAGTATTTACCAATACACATAGGATCCAACTGGAATGGATCACAAATGTGAACATCCAGTGCCACTGTACCAGGACCACCTACTGAGTATCAACTTCTCCTGAACTTAGATCAGTGTTTTCCTCATTCCTATGAAATGAAGATTAATCACGATGTAATAAGACACACACACACACACACACACACACACACACACACACACATGCTCACCAACCTGAACAAATACCTAAATTTTGTCCTTCAAATGAAGCAATCACCTCAGGAGGATAATACACTTAATGTGCTGTCATTGCTCAAAACACTTTTAAAACTCCTCTTGGAATTGCCTTCAGGGTCAGTTTATGAACCACAAAAGATAATTTACCTCTCTTTTTTATAGTCACACCTCATTTTTGACAAATTTATAATACCCATCTTCATTACTTTTCATCAAGAATGGCTCTAAATAACTTCTGGCTCTTTCCAAAAATCAACCCCACTTTCAAAAGACAAAGGTAAGTCCCAATTTGCAAACAAATATAATACAGACCATGGGAGAAACTCACAAAAATTAAATGATATTTTTCATATAGAAATATTAAATCTGTTTTTTAAATATATCTATAGCAAAAGTCCAATAAGAAGAGGAATCTTTAATTGCTCAACCTCTGAGTCCATGTGCCTTGCCCACACTCCCTACCTGCAAGAAACACTCTGTGCATAGCCCCTCTTACTCAGGTGGCCATGTGTCGGACCATGTGACTGGACTATCCAAACTCTACCCTCCATTTACGGATATTGGACCAGGGATGGATGCCTGATTCAAAATAACTAATCTGTAAGCTGGCCAATACATGTAGCCTAGTTCAAAAGATGAACTGAGTCAATTAGAATTTCAGTTTTGAGACATGACTTAAGAAAGAGAAAAAATAATTTCCCAGTACTATGGGAGCTAAAACTGAAAAGCCACAATATTATAGGTAGAAGTGGGGACAGAGAGAGGGCATGATTGCCAAGGGAAACTGAAGCTATGAGGAATGAAAACTACGGTAAGCAGGAGAAATAAGTCCGTGGAGACAAGAGAATGGAGCAGATGGCCTAGGAGGGGCAAATATGCTTTGGGAGACCTGAGTGAGCACTTCCATGTTGTCCTCACATTGATTCTCTCCTTAGTAACCCTATTTTCATTTGAGCAACTATGTGATCCTGAGCACATGACTCCATCCTCATTATCAGGGTGAAGCAGTGACCTAGGCTAAGCCAACAAGCCATCAACCGGCCACAGTAACTGTGTAGGGGTAGAAATGTGGTCTAAGCAGTTAAGGTGTTGTAAATGCTAGAAAAGAATCCATCTCTTTCTTCTCTGCTAAAATTAAGAAAAGACCATGTCTGAGAGCCACTAGTAACCATTTTGGAATCAAAGTTGGTCAACCTTAGAAAAAGCTGACCACTCGGGAAGAACAGCAGCAACGCAGAGATGAAAAGATACTGGATACTCAGGGATATTTTGAAGCTGCTGGATGAAGCCTTATCTGAAGCTCTGCCCTTCTCCCTCTTCAATTAAAAATTGAAGCTACTCAGCCTCCTTTATTGTTTAAGCCACTTTGATGGGCTCTTTTTACTTACAAACCAAAGCGTACTGACAGAGAGAGGATTGATAAATCATTATAAAAGCCCATTTCCTAGATGGGCATTTTAGATGGGCTCTATTCTGATATTCAAATGTCTTACACTTCTCAGTTTAATTCAGAATCCAATAATCCGAATGTCATTTACTTTAGTAATTAACTAATATTTTCATTATTTACAATATGGATAATGATATTAGAGATTTTAAAACTGCAAGTTTATTCATTCAATCTTAAAAAATAAATTATATTTTTCATAGTAAGAAGCACTTACTCATTAAACAAAATTAAGTCAGAATTACTCGATACAAAACCATATAAAGTCAGAAGTACAATTCGCTTCCCAGACCCTTCGCACCCACTCCCCAGGTCTCATCTGTAAAGGTACAATTGTGTTCCTCTAGACCCTTGTCAATGCACAAAGGTATACTTTACCCATGGAAAGAGACGGTGCATGCTGTTCACCAATTTGCTTATTTTCACTTGGTGCTATATTGCAGGCAGCTTTCCACATCATTCTCATTCATTCTCGTGGCTGCATTGTGTTCCATGGCTGTGCCATAGTTTATTTAACTTTCCTCCTATCAATGAACATTTGGATTTTCTCCAATTTGTTTTTTAATGTTTTTCATAACACAAGTGATGCTACAGTAATCATTCTTTTTCCAGTAAGCATTCTTGTACACATTTTCTTATATGCTTGTACAAATATTTTTGCCAAATAATGTTAGAGGGAGTATCACTGGTGCAAAAGTATGTATACTTTAAATTTTGATACATTCTGCCCTAATGACCATCCAAAGTAGTTGTATCAACGTACACTCTCACCAATGGGCTGCTATAAGCACGTCCCATTTGCCACACTTTCACCAACATCAATATTATCAATGTATTCATTTATTGTTTAGCATTAAATCTAAGTCTTAAGCTGCAGTTATAAAAGCCACATCTTGAAATGTTGGGAGAGTCCCATAATATGATAATGTTAGCCAAATAATTTTTGTCATAAAGTAGGAGAGATATAATAGTTTTTTAGGGATTTGGGACAAAATGTCAGGGTCATTAATACAAGGGCAGTTCTGGATATTCAACTCAAGGTTGCCATGTTAAAAATTAGAGAAGTAATATTAAAATAAGGTCTAGCTTTCTGAGAGACACTTGTCATTCCTTCTATACATTGGTGAGGCCCTGGACATGTCTGTCTACCTAAAACCAAAGGGAACTTATTGTAAATTCTACCTCCTTCTCTTGAAAAGTTTAGGGGTTCCAGTAGAAAATGAAATTGCACATAAGATGGTTCTTTCAAAAGTAGGTATTCTGACTAATGTAAAAAAAAAATCAACACCTCCTAATGAAACAAATATTCATTGAAAGTGTTTTAGAAGCACAAGACACTGCGATAGGTGTTCTGAATTGGGAGCATCCTGTAGTTCACCAATTCCCAGGGCAAAAATAAGGATTAAAAAGATATCAAAAAGATATTATTTTGCCTCTAAGCAAGAATTATACCAACTATTTAACTCCATTGCTGTCAGTTTGCAAGTAAAAAGACTAATTGTGAATAGATTCTTGAAATCTTTGTAGACTTTATTCCCGATGCCCAGCTCCCAACAACTGGGGAGTCCTGGTATTTGGCGGAGTGTGTGATTGGGAGGCAGAGGCTTATCTAATGCTGTAATATGATAAGGCAGCCAGAGGCTACAGCACTAACATACCTCTGTCTCTCAATCCCTACCAAGTCCATCTTAATCACCTCCTCCTACTAAAAGGTTTAAAGCCAATCTTCATATCTTAAGAATACACTATGTCAGAACATCACCAATTTACTTGTCTTCCTGGATGCTCTGGCCTGAGGGACCTGAATCGTGTCAAATATGGCTGTTTATTGGCAACACCTGGGTGGTACTCTATCTCATAAATGAAGAGAGACAGATGCACGAGGGTTTAGAAACTAGAAGAAACACTAAACTAGAAACTACAGGACTCAACTATGACACACAAATCCTAGTGGAAGAACCACCCAGGGAAATCTCCGCTTGCTTTTGACTTCAAAGGCTAATCTTATCTCTTTTCTCCCTCAAAGAAGACGACATTTTGCAGAATACAGCATGCTAAGTTTCAGAGCCTGTACGCATAAACCTGATATGTATAAGCTGATGGCAGCTCCTTGAGATTTTGGTAGAATGTGGCTGTCTTAAACAGAAGCCAAAAATAATTCCTCCCCCTCCCACCCCCAGATACTTTCAAGGGCACTGATTGTCTCATATTTCACATATGATGAATTTTACAGAGCTGCTAATCAAAAATCTAAATTCTCTCATGTTTGAGTTGTGACTTTACATAGATAAATGTAAATAAAAGTCATCTTAAAGCTCTATCAATAGTTATGTTGTGGTTTCTCAAAAAAAATTACTTGTATAAATGGGGAGTCCCTATTTTTACTTCTATGCCTAATGTACAGCTTCATCTTTCCCTCTTCATGGAAGTACAGAAAAATATCTAATGGCTCATACGGTAGAATAATCCAACCAAGAATGAGACCATCATGACTTGGCAATATGGAAAGAAATAAAGAAAAAGGATCAGCACAATAAACTTGGTTTTGGAGTCCCACATCCTTTCCAGTGCCAGAGAGCTGGGAGGCCTATTGAAAAAGCCTTAGACATCCAATGGGAAAATCTCTTTGAGTGCTCTACTCCTTCCACCCAGGGTCCCAGCCCCAAGCCCGACCACACTCTCCACCCAAGCCCACCCCTGTCTTCTGCACATAGTCTGGCTCCAGTAGAGACAGCAACTGGGTTATGAGCATTAATAGATGGTCCTATGGGGGATGCTTCACTCTAAAACAAAACCTGAGGGTGATGTGAGGGAAGAGAGGCAAACGTGTCATCCAGGGAGACATAGTTTAGATGGAAGTCCATTTGAACCAGAACAACGATGAAGAAGGATGGGTGAAAACACGTTCCCATCCTCTATTAAATCAGTAAGTCTCAGAAGCGTAGAATCTGTTCCTGTATTGAGCATTGTCATTGTATTGCTGAAGAATGTTCATTTCCTAGATGAGCTATCCTCTTGTGACGTGCTGTAATATGACAATGCAGTGAAATCTTAAAATAGGTGAACTTTGAGCTCTTTAGAGAAAATAAGCAAAATCAAAGTCAATGGGATTATTACTACCGATAAAACACAACTTTCTTTGTTTCACAAAGGCACCTTAATGATATTTTCATCACACAGTTTTCAAAAACTTAATAGATTTCTCTCATTTATATTTAGTCATTTGAGAAATATAAAAACTAAACTGCAGTGGATTTTTGTTTTTCTGAGCAATTTTTTGAAAGCACCAGGATTTGAATCTGATACATTTTAAGTTTTGTTTGATGTGGAGAAACAAAACAAAACGAAACAAAAAAAAGTTTAGATTTGGTATGAAACCGTATCTGAGTTTGGAGGACTTCCCAAATTGTCTGAACTTTGCAGTCAGGGAAATACAGCACTGACAACCCAACTTTCTTGTAAGGTTTTCCATGTTGCAGAGGATGGTCCTGGGGGAGGACTGTAGATTTATTGGATGGTGACCCAACCGAACTTAAAGAACTCGCGTAGTTAGTAACCTTGCATTTTGTCTTTGATAAAAGCAAGGTCTCTATTGTTCTGGTTTGGGGAATATTACGTGTATGTAACTCGACTTTTAGAAACACTGAACATGTGACCTGAGAGAGGCACACAGGTCACGATCTACTTAGTGGGCCTGACGCATTTCCCTGGCCACTTTGCCCAGAACCTTCCAGACATCCCCACCTAAGTGAATGATGTCACTGAGGCTTAGAATAATCTTTTCTTTCACTTTATTTCCTCCACTGGGCATTTAGAACAAATATCTGAAGGCATTTAGAACCAATCTGATGCTCCCTAACGTGCCCTCTCCTAGGAATTAAATAATAAAATGCATCTCAGGCAAGGGAGAGCAGGGCAGAGCATAGAAGAGTACGTAAGACACTCAATGTAGAGGTTTTATTGAAAGATCCTTGTGGTATTTTGCTTTTGAAATGTGTTTAGCACGGACTTTAAGGATTGGCAATTTGTTTAAAGAAATGGGTAAAATATTTAAAACCGCCACTTTATTTAAACTATTGTGTCTCCTTCAGTAAACATTCAGTACATGATTGAACCCTGTATGAACTTGTGCTTTTGCTGGTTAAATAGAATCTAAGCTTAAAATGAAAGGGGGCTGCTATTGAGAAAGGGACAAAAAAAAACTTACATGTGCATTTTTTTTTTTGCCCACACACAAGCACTTACCCCCCAAAAATATCACGTGAGTGGGATCCTTTATTAAAATGCCCCTGGTTTCCCCCCTCCCTTGGCCTCAAAGTGCTAAACTGAAAGCAAGCTGTTAACAGAAATGAGTAATTATTGAAGCTCTAACAGGCAGCTTTCATGGAAGTTGATTACAGCAGCCATATAATCACTTTTACGGATGCTGTAATCACAGTAGCAGGGAATGCTTCACTTGGTTCTTATTGTTTTCGCTCAGGGTGGAGGTAGGGGGCCTACAAGGAGCCCGTTTTACCACCTCGGTACAATTTCTGCTGCAAAAGAAATCTACACAGCCCTGAATGGAGTCGAGAATCATTTATTCTTTCTTTATTAGCATTTTCTCCTCCCTCACACAAGAGTCTGTTGGAGTCAGGAAATTGCTGTTATTCAATATGCAAGCCAGAGGTTGTAATGACCGCTTGGAAGGCTATGACCAACAATTACAGCCCTTAATGAATAGGGGTAATCTAGTTGAGACTAAACACTAGTAGCAACTCTGGGCTGTCTCTGGTTAAATTAAAAGAACAGCAATGCAAAGGAAGTTAACAAGAATTAATTAGTTAGATCGAACTGAAAACCTACTCATTAGAGATGTTATAGGCAAAGTAAAAGCCTATCTTCAGTGCAATTATGTAGACAAATGAATTGTACAACTGACTGGCTCACACCTGCTAACAGCTAAGGGCTATAGCGCTATGTATGGGATCCACTTTTTCCAGTTCATGCATACTTGCATAGTTTAATGGATCTTACATTCTCGAATTAGCCTCCATTCCTTCAGATTTTCACTTGGATGTTTGATCTAAATATGGGCAGTTTCACTGTGGCAGGGTTTTAACAAGCGCTGACTGAGGAGGGCAAAGGATGTGTTTTGAACCTCCAAAAGAGGAGTTGTCTTGCTGAAAAACAGCCCAGAGCAGGTTCTCCCGACCATTTGTCAAAGAAAGGAACTGCATCTTAAGGGTATCTGTTTTCAGATAGGTCTGCTAGCTAATTATTCCATCTTAAATCATTAGAAGAAAGTCTATGGTCCCTGCCTGGTAGGAGCAAATAAATATTAAAAATAAGAAAGTAACTCTAGAAAGATTTATAAAGTAATCATCCTTTTTAATGATGCAGAGGATGGGGAGTTACCCATGGTTAGGGGGAGATGCCAGGGCAAAGAGGTCTGCTTTGCTTTTTTTTTGGGGGGGGGAAGTGTACAACAGATAAGGGAAAGAGAATCCCTAGAAATCTTCAGCTGAGACCTTTCTGGGAGTTGTTATCATAATTATGTACTCTGGTATTTTTTCCAGATGTTTCTCTGGTCTTTTTCTACTACCTATTGCGTTTGGCTTCCTTGCTTTCTTGCACAAAGTCCCCAAAAGCTTTCACTGCCTGACATATTTGCCCTGCACTCTAGTTTGGGAGGGACGCCTAGTTAAAGTAAGAGGAGCAGGCAAAGGAATTTGGGAAGTGGATTCATCTACGAATTTATTGGTGAGGTGACAGGCTAGGGGTAACGCTTCATCTAGGAATGGTATTGGAGAACAGGAATCAGGAGTCAGAAGTTTATTTTCCAGTGCTGCCCCGGTGTCTCAGGATGAACTCAGAATAACCTCTTTGTGGCCCATATTTTTGCCTTTTTAATAGGGGTGATCACCAAGGTTTCCAAAATTTATGGATCAGTCACAAGCGGGAAATTTCTATGAGTCCCCTTTTCACCACCTCTGAATCACTTCTCCACTACCAGCCAGATCGCTCTTTGCAGTGGCACCAGGAAGTTGTTTTGGCACCAGTCTCCCTTCCAATTTGCTGTCTCGTCAGTAGTCAGTAGCGGCAGAAGAAAGACCAGGCGAGCAGGAGCCCTGAACTCTCAACCTCACTGCTCTCTCCACTTTTGTTCCTGCCGGGATGTCCCCTACTGGTGAGACAGAGGAAAGGGAGTCTAGACAGGCCCTTAGAAAGCAAGCAAGCAAGCACCAGGCAATTGCTGGAAGCACCTGGATGAGTGGGTCTCTGGAAGTCCTAGTCATAATGTCTATCATCTTCTGAGAAGGGTGGGTCCGGTTAGATTCACTACTTCGAGTTTCTAGAATGAGAGGGTCACGAGCGTGTGAGTTGTAGTCTTCCACTGGCATTATTTTGCATTAATAACAGTCACAAAACCCAGTGTAACTCAAGTGCCCTCCCGGGCTGCCATAACCTCTAAACCTCCAGAGGGAAAACCATTGAGCAAAAGCTTCTTTGACATTTTAGCCACTTCTGCTAATACACAATAAGCACGCAAGTAATTAGAGACTAGTTTCGTTTATTTAACACAACTCATCCTTGCTCTGAGCCAAAGAAAGCCCTGATGCTGCTGCCCAATTATAGGTCAGAATAAATGACTAAGGCAACAATGTGGGGGAAAGGCTGCAGAGAGACAAAGAAGAGAAATGCCCTCTTCAACTAAGAGCAGAGAGAGAACAAACTACGAGCATGCTTAGAGGGTCAGAGCACAAAGCGAGCCTGGAAATTTTCCCAGTCTTATGTGAGAGCCAGGAGGCAGGGGTGAGACCATTGAGAACATTTAGGGTTCTCACCCCACAGGCAACTTAGAGACCCATGGGGGAATCCCCTGAGGACAGGGGTGACATTGTCAGGAGCCCACCAATGACTCTTTGTCCCATAGTATATATGGGACATATTGGAAATATATGGGTATATATTTCCCTTTCCATGACCGTTGGACTTTTGACCTCTTTGGCCTTTTCTGTAGGGTTCATGCACTTCAACCTACTGAGATCGTAAGTGAACTCTCTGGTAAGCAACTGCCCATTTCTTCTGAGCAGTCCCAGCAAGGACAGCTGAGCTCCGGGCCAGCTGCTTGCGTGACAAGCTTGCATTTCCAAGTCTGTCGGGCCACTCATACTTCCTTCTACTTAGATAGAGCACATGCTCAGCTCTGTTTTACTGGTGGGTCTTCTATGCATTTCCTAAGGTTGCAGCAAGAACCAATTCTGAAAGCTACAAGTCCAGAGGCTCTACTGGAGGATCCTTCCTTGCCTCTTCCAGCTTTTGTTGGCTTCTGGCATTTATGACTCATGGCAACATGACTCTAGTCTCTACTTTTGTCTTCATGTGGCCTTCTGTGTGCTCCTGAGTTTCAAATCTCCTTTTTCTTTCTCTTATAAAGACAATAGCCATTGGACTTAGGGCCCACTCTAAGTCCAGAATAATTCCTTTCAAGATCCTTACCTTAGTTACAACTATTTTGTTTTTGTTTTTTTTTGTTAACTTTTATTTATTTATGATAGTCACAGAGAGAGAGAGAGAGAGAGGGGCAGAGACATAGGCAGAGGGAGAAGCAGGCTCCATGCACTGGGAGCCCAACGTGGGATTCGATCCCGGGTCTCCAGGATCGCGCCCTGGGCCAAAGGCAGGCGCTAAACCGCTGCGCCACCCAGGGATCCCAGTTACAACTATTTTGGACCTTCATTTCAAATAAGGTCACATTCTGAGGTTCCAGGTAAACATATCCTCTGAGGGACACAATTCAGCCCACTCCAAGACTATCATCAATGATCCTGGTTCTTAATCCAAGGTCCCACTTCACAAAGTATGCTCTGTAGAGCCCTAGCCCCTTGAGATTCTTTGAACATAAAAGGAGGAAGGAAGGAAGGAAGGAAGGAAGGAAGGAAGGAAGGAAGGAAAGAAGGAAGGGAGGAAAGAAGGAAGGGAGGAAGAAAGAAGAGAAAGAAAAAGAAAGGAAAGGAACAGAAGGGTTAAGATGTTCTGTGGTCAAGTAAGTTCAGAAAGCTGTGTTCACTCTTGAAAAATCGCAAATCACAGTGGCTTATTAAAGATTTGACATGTCCTGCAGTTAGGAAGCTGTTTAACTTTGTCAAAGTCATTGTTTCCCTAAACTTAATTGACCAAAAAGAGCTTCTTCTTTATTTTTAAAATTTTATTTATTTATTTACTTTTTAAGTACCACATTATTAATGGCCCACGGGATGAACTGAGAAGTACAGGGCCCATGAAGTTTCAGTAGACAAACAGGAGCCTCAAACCTCAAATCTCTATTATCTAGTCTTTCCTAAAGTTTTTCTTGGTACTCAGCAATAGTCCATGGCTGGCCCCCTCCGTCTTTTCTGTTCACCAGGTTGTAAACAAGCCCAATTATAGCATAACATCATATCCCATGAATTCAGCCAGGCTGTAGGACTGGTCTCCAGAGGCAGAACAAGTTTCATAAAAACATGATCATTTAAACTCTTTGCAGGGAGTGAGTTTGGTCCAATCCCAGAATTAGGGAAAACAAGCTCATTTCATAATTTTTCCATCATTTCTTGGTCCAGGGGCTCCTTCCTTTTGGTGTAAAGCTTGGTGATGTCTCGCACCCTTTCACTCAAAATAGGATTAAGTTCTCCAAAGATTGACATTCCGATCCTGATTCTACCAAGAAAGGCCTGAAAAGCTTTGTGCAACTCACTGAATATTACAATGAAGCCTCGGTTCCTCAATCTGAAAAATGGGTTCATTTAGTTTAATGACCTCAGGGGATTATTTTTGAAGATCACATTTGAAAATAGATATGAGAACATGTTACCAGCTTTAGAGAACCATCTCCTCACAAGAGTTTTCATGGTTATTCTACAATAACTTTTGGAAAGAAAGTTAGGAAAGAATCCTATTTTTTTCTTTGAAAGAATTAAGACAGAAACTGTTAAAATAACGGTGCTCATAGATAAATTATACTTGAGCTGATTTTGCCCATTAATAGTGTTTTAGGAAGAGCAAAATCTCTAGTATACCTTGGGAGCAAGAAGGAAAGAAAGAAGCAAGGGGAAGGAGGAAGACAGGGAAGAAAGGAGAGAACGAGAGATGAAGAGAGGAGAGAAAGAAAGGGGAGAAAAAGAAGAGAAGGAAGAAAAAAGGAAAGAAAATCAAGAGAGGGCCTGGTTAGGGCCAGCTTCATGGACAAGCACCCCAGGCGATAACACAGGGCCCCAGACTTGGAAGAGCCCCACATTTGCCTTAATGCTCTGCTGTCACCATCTTGAAACTCCTAATAATTTTGAACAAGGGCCCCAGCATTCGCACTTTTCCCTGGGCCCCCTAAAGTACATAGCCTGTCCCAGGCCCCACCCTTCTTCCCTCCTAACCCTGTGAGAAGTTGATTGAGAGACCCCTTCTAGCTGAAGCTAGACAACATTCCAACTAAATTGATCCTACAATTTCATCTCTGCAAGTAAAGCTCACCATTAAGGAACCCCCTTCCAGCTCACCAAACACTAAAAACCAATCCTTGGAACCGCTCCAAGTCCCGAGTCCCTTCATATTTTAAGTTTACGCATTTTGAAAAAACCCAGGCCACAAAGCCAGCTAGACCATTTTAAATTATGGGTGTGGCCCAAGTGTTATTTTTAAGCCATTAAATGAATCCTTTCAAAGCTTGAACTCTCGCAAAGCTACTTCTGTGCCGAAAGCTTTTTAATGATCAGAAAATGGGAATTTGCAATAAAAATGTTGACACAAGCCCACTGCAGGGCTTTCTCTGCTCTCAACGCAGCACGTGGGCACTATGGGAAAACACAGGGCAAGAGCGCCTCACTGACAAGAAGCAGAGTCTGAGCAGGCGTGGAGGTCAGAGTCTGTGAGTTTGCCAAGCTGGGATGGATTATGTCACAGGCCTCTGCTGAACAGTCATGCCAGTTCTGTTGGCCAGTACCGCCACATGTTTATAGTAACCAGGTATATTCAGATTTTTACTTGTTTTATTATGCTTATGCAGGGTGTGCAAGAAAACGGTGTGGGCTCCAACTTGCCAACTCCTGCTTGCTCCGAGAAAGATAAAGGTTAAGAGAGACTACCGAGCGGATCCGTGTTGATGTTCAGAAATTGTCATTTATTTCGGTCGTAGAGTTTATCGGGTCACTTTTAGGGACCCCTGAGTTCTCTTTCTCCCCCTCTCATACTTCTTCCTTTTATTTTGTTTTAATACCTTGGGTATTTGGACATCGCCTTCGTATTTTTTATGATCTTGTTGTTTCAGGTTCAGAAAGCGAATGCTGGGTACTTTCCTCCCATCATCCACTTTGTGGAGAGTGGAAGTGGAATCGGTGCTTTCCTTTAATGGCGACAACAATGGTTTAATTTATGTGGCACTGCATGTTGCCAAGCCATCTCAGTTTGTACCCCGTCCACATCACCAATGACGGCACATCTCACAACAATACTTGTTAGCGGCTGGGACCGATTCAACAGATGGAGTCCAAAACAATGTTTACACAAGTTCTATAAAAATAGTGGTTTTAACAACACATTGGCAATTTTATGGTAGATTGAAGAAGTAAAAAGAACCTACTTATCATTTAGATTAGTTTTTCCCATAAGATTGTGAAAATGTTAAGAGAGATTAATCTCAGAGGAAAGAAAGAAGAAAGAGAAAGAAAGAAAGAAGAAAGAAAGAAAGAAAGAAAGAAAGAAAGAAAGAAAGAAAGAAAGAAAGAAAGAAGAAAGAAAGAAAGAAAGAAAGAACAAGCAATACCTGGTATGGATTAGAAATAGGGGGTATTCAAATTGAGGGAAATCTTTCAGAAAATATAGAAGGTTGAGTATGAGACTTTGGTTTAACCAAACTGCATAACATCTACAGTAAAATCATAATACTTCTTAGGGGGTAATTGGTATCTTTGCCATCCATCAGAATTCAATAAGAATTATCATCACGATTGGAACTTAAGAGATCATTGAAAAACTTCACTAGGGATTAGGCCTCAATGTGACTCAGAAGTTAAGCATGTCATCTACATATAACCACAAAAATCCTGGAATTCTAAAATTAAGAAAATTTGCCGGGGTGGGGGTCATGTAGTCTAGCACCATCCAATGGAACTCTCTGCAGTGCCGGACGCGGTCTAAATCTGCACTGTCTGGTACTATCACCATTTGCCACGAGTGGCTAGCAAGCATTTGAAATGTGGCTAGCGCAACTAAGAAATTACCTTTTTAATTTTATTACATTTAAATGTAAATGGCCACAGGTGGTGATGGCTACCAGAGCCACGAGCACCGAAGAGATTCGGGTTCAACGTTCTGGTTGCCGAAGAGTAAGGGAGCAGAGGGGCCAAGGCCTTGTGCAGTCTCAGGCAGACTTAACGAAAAACCATCCATCTCAAGAGAAAGGGGCGCAGTGGTGAGCCCCGGTTCCTGCTCCATAACAACATGCAGAATGGGTCCGAGTGAAGCGGGAAAGATCGGGCCACATCTTATGTTTTTCATAAATCTCAAATGAAGCAAGTTTTAGCTTTTTTTTTTTTTTTTAATTTTTATTTATTTATGATAGTCACAGAGAGATAGAGAGAGGCAGAGACACAGGCAGAGGGAGAAGCAGGCTCCATGCACCGGGAGCCCGACGTGGGATTCGATCCCGGGTCTCCAGGATCGCGCCCTGGGCCAAAGGCAGGCGCTAAACCGCTGCGCCACCCAGGGATCCCGCAAGTTTTAGCTTTTGACAGATTTTTTCTGATGTTGCACTTTTTCATCCTGTTGTATACAAAGTCCGAACATAATTGTAAAACTCTTGAATAGGTGAGGCAAGTTAAAACTTGGTCGCTCTATGTTGGTCTCCCAATTTGTTTCCTTTTGTATTTTTACTGATCTGAGAAGTCTAGTTCCAAAGTCTTAGGATCGCGTATTAAACCCCACGAAGGCAGCTCATCGGAGTCGCTTGTACCCTCTAATTATGTCATAATTTCTCAGAAAGTATTCATTTCTTACACCTCTTTTAAAACCTCCACAGTGTGTACGAAATTGCTAGACACATAATAGACATTGAATAATTCCTCACTGAACAGAAATAGATTTTTAAAACGATGTCCTCTCTCATAATGCAAGCATGCAAGTTATCTGAGAAAAGTAATATTTTAAGCGATTGTCGGTCATTAACTCAGATTTTGCCATAAGAAGTACTCTAAATATAGAGCATTTTCTAACTCATAAAACCCTTTCAGCCACAGTCTCTCGTTTAATCCTAACAATATTATGAGACATAAAACAGAAAACGGCTGCATTCTTGCGCTGCAGTCGGAGACCAGATTCAGAAAGGTGAAGCAACTTACCCAAGGGTTCACAGGAAATGGGTGTGGGACCGGGGCCACCACCGTGTGCTGACTCAGAGGCCAGTTCTCTTTCTAGCGCATCTCAGAAAGAATGAGGGAGGAGATGAAAGCTGGGGGTAGACCAGCAATGTCATTTCAACAAACTCACATTTAACAAACGCCCTTATGGGGCACCTTCTGTGTCCATGTTCCAGGTGGTGGAGGAAACACAAAAATAAGAGGTTCTAACATCAAGGGCTCTCCAAGAAGTTCCCCTGAGAAGCAGGCACTGCAGAGAGAGGGCATGTACTGAGACCAGACATCAGCCGGGAGGAGTGACATTGGAGGCATCCAGGGTGCAAGGCTCTGTCCCAAGAGGAAAAGCCCAAGTGACAGGGACAAAAGTAGGTCTGATGCACCCAAGGCAACAGGAAGGCACTGAATTCTTACCCCTCCACACACACACAGATTTATTGTGATATAATTGACCCATAACATTGTGTAAGTCTAAGGCATACAACATGATGATTTGGTACAGGTCGATATGGGCAAAATGATTACCACAAAAAGATTAGTTGACACTTCTATCACCTCACTTAGTTAATTTTGTGTGTGTTGGCAAATTTAAAAGCAACTTTCTCTTTTTTAAAGAGTTTTTATTTATTTATTTGAGAGAGAGGGAGCAGGGGAGGGGCAGAGGGAGAGGGAGAGAGAGAATCCCAAGCAGACTCCTTGCTGCATGCACAGCCCGACGTGGGACTCCATCCTAGGACCTTGAGATCATGACCCAAGCCAAAATCAACAGTAAGAAGCTTGACCAACTGAGCCACTCAGGTGCCCCTGAAGAGCTACTTTTTTAGCAACTTTTAAGTGTACAATACAGTATTGTCAACTATAGTCATCACGCTGTAGAACAGAATCCCGGAACCTAATTATCTTATTACTGGACATTTGTACTCTTTGACTAACATCTCTCCATTTCCCCCCACACCCCCCCACCCCTGGCCACTACCAATCTACTCTTTGTTTCTATGAGTTCAGGGTTTGTTTTTGTTTTTTTTTTTTCCTAATTCCACATATAAGTGAAATTATGCAATATTTGTCTTTCTCTGTCTGGTTTATTTCACTTAGCAAAGTGCCCTCAAGATTCATCTGTCTTATGGCAAATGGCAGAATTTGTTTCATTCTTGCGACTGAATAATATAATAATATAATACTCTACTGCATAGTATATATCCATCGATGGACACTTAGCTTCCTTGTGTTGGTTATTGTAAATAATGCTGCAGTAACCACAGGACTGCAGAAATCTCTTCAGGATAGTGATTTCTTTCAAATACTTAACCAGAGTGGATTTGCTAAATCTTGTGAGAATTCTATCTTTAATTTTTGAAGGAACCTTCTTAGGTTCCTCCACCGTCTTCCATAGTGGCTGCACCAATTTACACTCTTGGCATTGGCGTTTTAAGAGAAGAGAGTGACAACAGAAGAGGCCTCTGGAAAATGAACGAAAGTGGAAATCAGCATCCCCTGCTGCCCAGGCACTTCTCGGTTTCCATTGCGCAGCTGTGGCAACTGTACAAATGCACACAAACAATGGAAGCAGCTCCTTTGTCTCTAGTGATTGTCTGAGTTGCTAAGTGTCCCCTCCTAAGGTAGTCACCGTGTTGGGTGTGGCCTTTCCTAGCTAATTAGAGCAGGCCGCCTCCTCTGTTGCCAGTTCCTCTAGGCTACTCTCCAGATCCAAAGCCAATTCCAGGATTGTCCTCCAGTCCCAGGCTGAGAAGGTTGTTTGAAACACAATTCACTAGCTCCATCAGTGAGCTGCGGCGGGGGTGGTACTGGATTACCATGAGCCCGTTTGTCACGTCCCCCAAAACAGTTGCCAAAGAAGAAGAGTCTGGAGGCACAGGAAAGAGAATGGAAGTGAAAGAAACAGGAAGGTCAGGGATATGGCTGATACTGAGAAGGAAGGAAGAGAGAGAACAAGAAGTAAAGGTGCAGCTGTGGGGAAGGAGGTGAGGGACAATAAACCATGGCATGAATCCCAGATTGCTCTGAGAGGCCTTGAGAAGCTGTCTAGATTCTAGAAGGAATACACCCAAGCCCTGTCTCCAGGCTAAGAAGGTAAAAACACTCTTTGGAATTGATGAGGTCTTTTCTTTAAAATATTTGTAGACGGTAGGCATCATCTCTCCTAGTAGCCAGTTTCTACATCTTATCAAAGGGGTGGCTAACGAAGTGCTTCCTTGTACCAATCAAACACCCCCCACCACCCCACCACCCCCTGCTTTAGTGTTTTGTTTTCTCTGGCTTAGTCACCTGGGACATTTAGGGCCACTGACTGGTGGTAAAATGGGCTCCCACCCTAAGATTATTGGGCTCTTCCTAATGACTTATGACATATAGCCTTTGCCATGATTCATCTATTCCCTCGACAAGCACTCAATCATTTCCTACGATATTCCAATCACTCCTACTCAAAGCCAATGTTAATACTTAGGCCAGTCACTTGTAATATAACACGTTACAAACAGGATCACTTCTTAAAAAACCAGTGTTATTCAGGTGAATAACCAACAGGTGAGTAGCACACACACCGATTCAGTTTCAACTAAAATGTTTTTGTTTTTTTTCTTTAAAGCCTCTCCGTTCTACATTCCTGTGACTGTCCCTCTGAATCTAGTCAGTCCATGGACTGAGGACATATTTCCCCAAATTCTTTCGTGACTCTGCTAAACCATTCCTTACTCAAACCTAGCTTTCCTACAAACTCTACCAGGTAGCTGAAGAAAAGAAAATTTTTGTTTTTGTTTTTGTTTTCTGACCCTTGCTCCTCCTCCCCAGGTCGCCTGTCTGTGTGAGCTGAGCCCCACTTCTTTCTGACCTGTCCCGACACACCAAACAAGAGGCCACTTCTGGAACTGAGCTCCTATGTGAACCAATTCTCTTCTCAGTTTCTGTAACTGGCCTTTCTCTTTCACAGAGACACCTGTTCTTCACAGTTGCATCTAGAACCTAGAGCCAGACTGATGGGACCAAAGCATCTCTTGTCTGTCGATTGCCAATAAGCTCTTAGCAACTGACTCAGTCAGTTTATGATTGTTCATTCATTCATTAATTCATTCATTTACTCATTCAAAACATGTATTGATTACCTACTCTGTATCAGACACAATACCTACTCTGTATCAGACACACAATGCTAGGGCAATAAACACAGGAAGGGAGGGAAAGAGAGAGAAATAGTGAGCCCTGTATTCTAGGAGTTTATAGTCCAGTGGAGATCAAAGGTAAATAAATAGATATTTATAATACAGTGTAACTAGTACTATGATAAGAGAAAACATAGCTTGCCAAATAGGTGTAAAGACCATCCAACCTACACTTAGGACCGCCCCCCCCCCACCCTAAGAGATACCACACAGAGGCCTATGGGTTGACATTTCAATATTAATAGAGTTTCTTTGTTCCACAGTATTTTTCTTTAATGTACCTATTTCCTACCTTTTGAGTTTTGGCCATCACACGACATGTATGCACCACAATGGTCATGCCCATTTGTCACACGTCTTCCTGATTCCTAGTGCCTCTCCTCCCCTGCCTCACTGTCTCCTTCCTAAGGCACCATTGGTCCTTCACTCCACAGGCTGATGCCTGACATGGCAGGGACTCTAGATCCTTCTTCTTACAGGCTGTCCAACATGCTCTGCATCACCCTTGTGCTGCCATATTTATCCTTCTTCTCTGCATCTTTCTGCACAAGTGACAAAGATAACACTGAGGATATAGATGAGGAGATAGACACAATCTTTGCTTATAACTTTTAGGATAATTTTAAATTTTCATCACAAAATCTTTATTGTTACAATGCACAGATTTCACATTGGGTTTGATATTCTAATATTTTAAGGGTTAACAGCGTATAAATCCTGATTGGCTAAACCTCTTTCTGCCTAACTCCAACATGTCCAGTGAGCCCACTATGGAAAAAAGGAATCCAATCCATGTATGTAATTCCAGTTTCAGTAACAGCTAGAAAGTTAATTGAGAGTAATTTGGGTTGAGGGATTTGCCTCATTGCCTTAACAAGAAAAAAGTTGCAAGAGACACTGTTGTTTTTCTAGAGAATATTCTGTGAAGTTGGCTAGGGCTGCTCCAGGAGCACCACCACTTAAGCCAGAGTGTACACTGAGGAAAATTTCAAGGTGGGAGAAGCAAGCCCTCAAAACACAAATTGTTATTTGATTTAAAGACCTTTCAGGATTAGTGTACGTGGTTCTAAGACCCTTCCTGAGTCCTTCCTGATGAAGGTACGGAACCTTCCTGTTAGCCCCAAGACTCAACCTTCTGAAGAAGATCCCATTAGGTTTGGCCTGCCCAATAAGTTCAACGGTTAACCCAGGAGTCCTGCTTGGTTCTTGTAACACTGGTTCTCAAACTTCAGTGTGGATCAGAATCATCTGGAAAGCTTGTTAAAATATATCCTGTCGGGCTCCACACCCAGATTCAGTAGGTGTGTGGTGGGGTCCCAGGAATCGCATTTCTAATATGTTCCCAGGTGCAAATATTGTCAGTCCAAGGACCACACTTTGGGAACCACAGATTTACAAAAGCCATAATATAAATCGTTGCCAATTTGCAATTCCCATCATTTTTATCATTGTTACATATTGAGTTCCTCTGGATTGTGTAGGACTTAACCAAGTAAATCAAAGAGAAAGTATAATTTGGCAGTGACACAATTACTAAAAGGTTTACAATTCTATACATCCTTCCAACAGCTGTGTTCTGTATCCTCTTCTTCCAAATGGATTTGAAAAATTCCATAAACATCCTTCAAGTCTTACTAGGCTCCCCTCAGACCCCCCCCCCCCATGTTTGCATGGGCCTCCCCACGCCTTGCTTCCTCCTGGTCACCAGGCTCAATCATCAGTTCTTCCAACTGCTCTCACCATAAAGGAGTACAAATGCCAGCCCCGCAGGAGACTAACTCAGAGCCCCTCTATCAATACAAACTTTTGAATGAGAAAAAAGTAAGAGAAGCAAAGTGGAACATCTCTTCTGGGTGGATTGCCTGATTCCCTGTAAGCCCAGGATTTTTTTTTTTTTCAACTGGGGCTTATGAAAATCTGCTTATTTGCATGATCTTATTGGGCAAGTTTTTAAAAGCACATCCTTTCCTGACAGAGCTACCCTTCTTGTGCTTCTCTCACTTTATGAGAGCCAGTTGTCTCAGGAAAATTAAAAATACTGACAAGCTTTATATATGTTCACTAGCTTTAAGGGCTAGAGGCATAAATATTTGACTTTAGCATGTGCTTGTTTATTAATTATAGGTTAATTTTTATTTGAATCACGATCTCTCTATCTGCCTACACAACAATGAACATGTACATTCATTGTTATCACTGTTTGCATCAGAGAGCCATTAATCAATCATTAAAAGTTGCTTCATATCATCTGCAGAAGATTATTAATATCTTATTGTTGAAAAGCTTACCTAAGCTGATGTTTGCAGAACTGAAACAGTTCATCACATTTGGCATATTTTGGTTTTTGCTTAATACACCAGCCTATCTTGTCCAAATGAAAGTATCAAATGACAAAGATCACACTGGGAAAATACTGATGGAGAGATAGATGCACAGAGAATGTGTCTAGTTGAAAGCATCCAAATAAGTTTTCATTGGCGAGAATCAGTAATGAAGGTGTGTAACTAAAAGAAGCTGGGATAGTTTCATTTTCAAATTTAGTGTTTAGCCCAAGACATTTCTATTTTTAAAAACCCCTATGAATATTTTTCATTTCCTATTTTTCTGTTTGTTAATAGTTTCACAGCTTTTCACTGCCTTGGATTGTTCCAGGTGGATGATATTTTCCAAGTTCTAACAATATGCATCATTCAACCTTCTAAGTAAGAGTTATTAAATTTTTTCATCCCTCTGTCTCTTCAGCAGGTTCTCTGTGCTTTAAAAATAAAGTAAGACATATCTTTTAAAAATGTGAGCCACATCCTCGGAAGAAGTTTTATGTAGTTGTCAGAGCAAAGGCCTGGCTCTCCAGAGCCTTGGGTACGATTGCCTGCTCCGCCACAATCTCTGATTTTGTCACTTATACCCCCAGTGCCCCACTTTTCCCATCAGCAAAATGAGGACGATAGTACTTCTCATAAGTGTGATGGGAATGAATCTGTGTTGGTAAAGTGTCTTGAAGTTCTGTGATGAAAACATATAATGTGAAACCAGTTATTTGCCCAGATCCTTATTCCCTTGAGCCCAGTGGGAATTAAAGAAATACCTACTCTAGGAGGATTCAGAAGGGTGAGGCCCTGGCCTCTTGTTATGATACTTATCCTACAAAAAGAAACAGGTCCTTAAACATTTGTGTTGTATTGTGTTGTTTTGCTTTCTTTTTGTTTTCTCCCCACTAGTGAACTAAGAAAATGCTGTAAGATCCAAGGGCTACAGTTATATACTCCGATCCAAGGAAATGAAGCACCCTGGCATATCATCCTCTGCTACTCAGTGGGAGAATTTCTAGATCTTGTCCTCAGTAAATTCATTAAAATGAGAAGAGAGGCTTTTTGTAAAACATTGGGCAGGATAAGAAAAGTCTGGAAGAATTAAGTTGAAAAAAATCTTAATCCATTTCCCTGTTGAGAATATCAGGGCTGCAAAATGTGCTCAGGTGAAGGAAATGGGAGAGCATGCACCTTATTTTAAATACAGGCACGGAAATTAAATAAATAAATAAATAAATAAATAAATAAATAAATAAATAAACAAACAAATAAATGCAGGCGCAGGCGTGTGTGCCTGAGTGCTCAGTTGGTTGAGCGCCTGCCTTTGGCTAAGGCAGTGATCCCAGGGTCCTGGGACCCTAAGCCTAAGCCTAAGCCTAACCCTAACAACCCTACATTGGGCTCCCTGCTCGGAGGGTAGCCTGCTTCTCCCTCTCACTCTGCCATTCCCCACACTTTTGCTCTCTGGTTCTCTCTCTCTGTCAAATAAATAAATAACATCTTAAAAATGATAGTAATAAAAAATAAAAATTAAAAAAATAAATGTGTGTGTGCACACACGCACACATACACTTCTATACCCGTAGAAGTAAAGGAAATAAGAAATTAAGGAAAAGAGAAAAATCTTACTGTGAAAATCTCTTTTCTATGATGATTTTGGATATAGGGAAAGCAAAGACCTTCAAGAAACATTTTAATGTTAAACAATATCCCATCTATCGTCTAGAGGCAATTTGACAGCTGGGGATTGAACAGACCTAAGTTCAATTCCTCACTCACTGTCCTCACAGATGACAGCCAGTAAGCTTCATGACCCAGTTTATTCTGCAAACCTAAGACTGTAATGATTTAATGAGTAGCTATCTGTAAAAATGGTATCTTTGTTAACCTTTGTTCCACGAAAAAATAGGCATTGAGAAACTTGGAAAAGGGTAAATCTTAAAAGCTTTGGTGGACAGAAGGGGAAAAGGCAAAACTTTTATCAAATGTTCGCATAAGCCCTGTAAATTAAAGACAAAATAGTAGTTCCATGATACAGCATAAGTAACATGCAAAATATTCATTTAGCATTCCGCTTATTATAGATCTCCCAAATATAAGAAAACCAAACAAGGTCAATGAGTCACAAACTGTAAGCAATTGAATGGAGCCCAACCAATCATTTAACTTCATGTTGAATTGTACCAATGAGAAAAAAAAAACAAACAAAAAAAAAAACGAAGCCCTGAAAGTGACTTGCCTAAGGTCACTCGAGTAGTAGCAGATGGAAAGAAACAATTCAGATTTCATGAACCTGGGTCTATTGCTTTTCTTACCACACCAGACCACTTCTTTAAGGAATATTCCTTCTGAGACAGACAGAAAATATAATTTTATCATCTTAGCTCTAAATTTCTGGTGTGCCCACAAATTAGAGAGATACTCATCCTCAGATTATTAAAGGTCTTTCATTTAAGAGTTTCAGTCATTTACTTTGATATAACAAAAAATAAGCACAGCTATCTTTACTGATAAAGATGTCCCTGTTCGCCAGGGCACAAAGCCAGATGACATTTCCCATCCAGCCTTGCAGTTATATGAGCCCATGTGATTGACTTCCAGCCAATGAAATGTGAGAAGTGACACATGCCAGCTCCCAGCCAGGCCTGTATAAACCTCCCACCTGCTATGCGTCATATTCTTGCAACATTGACCAGCTTGATGCATGCGAGGCTGGTGTCCTCAACAGTCCCAAGTTGAGGATTGTACAGTCACCAGTTGAGAGGAGTCTGGGTCCCCGAACCCACATTTGGACGAGGGTCACCTCACCCATCATGAACGCTTATTTTACTCTTCACATAGGAGAGAAATGAACTCCTTTTAAGATAGGCCTCTTGGATGTAGAGACATACGCACTAAATCAGTTAATGGTACCTTCCCTCACATACAAACTCGAGCACAGATTATTTACCCATTTTTGCAAGTGCCTGTGTGGCTTTCTTCCATCTTGCAGAGGTCACGTGGCGTTCCTCATAAAACCGTGATAAAAGCCACATCGGTTTGACATTATCTTTTAAGACAGTGTGGCACAACATGAAAATAATTCTATTGTTGATGGCAATGAAACACATATCTAAAATAAGACACGGATGATTCAAATAAAAAGGAGTAAAAGTTTTAGGATGTGCAGATACTTTTAACTCAGCTCGAGCTGCCGTATGGTTGCCTCATGCCTTGTATTTCTAATTACATTTACAAGGAAATTTGGTCGTCAAATTAGGCTTTAATCCGACAATTCCAAAGTCACATAAATTAGTGGACTAAGCAAGAGCTCATGGCATCTGGATGATTTGAAAGGATGTGTGTTGCAAATGGAAACATATCGTTTGCAAATGCCCATTTGAATAAAAAGCTCTATAGCTTCTACAATCAAAGATATTGCAAAGATAAGCCTAAATATAGAAATACAGAGACATATGTGTGACTTCAGACACAGGAGGGTGGATTTTTGTGACATGTGTGAATTGTCTGTTGGAAGCCTTTTTGTTTTCTTTTTCTTACTTTTATCTTCTGCCTTCCCCGTGGCAGCTCTGCTGTTGGGATATGAGCAGTGGCCACGTTTCTCACTCTTCAGGCATGTTTTCTTTGGGACCGAGGTTCATTCTTTAGCCTTAATAACTGGGAGAGGAATTCTTAACCTAGACCGTAAAATTGTATTATTATCCTACGAGGTTAAAGGCCCTTTGTAACTATGCACACTTAACTTCTGACCTTAAAGAGATTTTACATATGTAAAACTCTCAACGGGGGAGTCTGAAATCATCCTCAAACTAATCTATGCTGTATTAACAAATTGGAATGGATATTTAAAAAGTACAGTGGCAAAATTGCAACTCTGTGGCTATTAAACCTAATTTGTCCTAAATCCCCGCTGATGGATTTATGCCCCCTGTCTCTTTGGAATCAAAAGCTTCTCCAGAGGATAAACTAAAAGAGGCTAAATAAACATCAGCAGACTGAATGGATGGCCTACTGCAATTCTGTGCCTACCGAGGTATCTAGCAACAATACAAGCTCTGAGAATAAAAAGTGAATCACCGAGTATTACTTCACGGAAGATTATAATAAATTCGCTGTGGTGTGTCCTTGCAGTTATTTTATGACAGTAAGAATCACATTGTACAAATACACTGTGGAAAATCAGCGTCTTCTTTAGTATTTAGAGGGACACTTGATTTGAAGACATGAGGTGAGTTCACCTAAATAGAAAAGTTGGCCCTGTATCAAATGGATGATAATCTGAGGGGCTAACCTTTCAGTATTTCTGTTCAACATGTCCCTACAAGATGTAGGATTTTATTTAAGAGAGCCCCGATGGCTCCTAATTTTGGTCGGGTCCTTTGCAGTGGAGGTACCTGATTACATTTCGGAGAAGAAAGGGCAAAAATTCAAGCTTGTTTGAAATAAACACTTTTACGTTCTTTTTCTTTTAAAGATTTTATTTACTTGTTAATGAGAGACACCAAGAGAGAGGCAGAGACATAGGCAGAGGGAGAGGCAGGCTCCCTCTGGGGAGCCTGATATGGGACTCAATCCCAGGATCCCAAGATCACAAGCTGAGCCAAAGGCAGATGCTCAACTGCTGAGCCACCCAGGTGCCCCTTTACTTTCTCACCTAAAGGGTTATGTCCCTCTCCAGCCTCAATACAAATAAAGAAAGAAATAAAAGAGTTTTTTGAACATCCAAGTCAGTGTCTTTGAGGCACACACAACCTCTCAACTCTATGTTTTCTTCTACAAGGGACTTCTAACATTTTGCCAAGGTGAGAGCATCAGAAATACCGTAGCCACAGAGTTAAATTTTCCATAAAGAGTTGTTGGTCTCTTTTAGATTTTCTTCTTGTTGTAGTTCATTGTCTATCCAATCTCCATGTAACCCTATTTAAAAACAAAACGAAGAAACAAAAACACAGCCACCTACCCTGGTTACCCAGAAACTTTAAATTTGGAGAAAGGTACCAGAAAAGTTTTCAATTATTATATTCAGTATGCCTTTGGCTGCTTAAAAATGGAATCTGTCACACGAATACATGGCACCACAATGGTGTCTTTGGTTAAGGAGTCAGACCACCAGACTGGACAGCTGCTCATGTGGACAAATGGAAGACAGCCTTCTTGTTCTTGTGTCAGAAACAGGATCCCAGAGAGAAGCAGCCATCCTGAAAGGATCTCTCAGAGGTGGCACTGGCTCCTCTGGAGAAAGTGAAGAATGACTACCTCACTACAAGAAGGCGGTGTTTGCCCCTTGTGTCTGGGATTTATAAGCTAAGAACTGTGTGGCTACCTCAGCCTAATTCTAAAGAGATAGCTCCAAAACCGAATGCTTCTGTCTTATTTGCGAGACATCACTAAGTTCTTCTAAGTCAAATTTTCCCAGCCAAGTCTTCCTTCAAAAATGTCCCTTAAAAGAAGGAATATATGAAAATCAACTGTATTTATATATGTACTCGAAGCAAAAAACCAGAAAATCAAATTTAAAATAACATTTAAAGTAACATTAAAACTCAAAATACTTAGGAATATATTTAACAAAAGATGTGCAAGACCACTATATTGGAAATTATAAAATATTGCTGAGTGAAACTAAAAAGGGCCTAAATAAATGAAGAGATATAACATAGTTGCTATGAACTGAACTGTCTCCTCCCCAAATTCACATGCTGAAGCCCTAATGTGCAACGTGACTCTATTTGGAAATTGGGCCTGTAGGAGGTAATTAAAGTTAAATGAGGTCATGAGGGTGGGGCCCTAATCTGATTGGGTTGGTGCCTCAAAAGAGAAGTAGGAGATACCAGAATTCTCTCTCTCTCTGCCATTTGACGACATGGCCACAATAGCTGTAGGCAAGCAAGGAAGGTAGACTTCAACCAAAACCTTGATCTGGGACTTCCCTGCTTCCAGAGCTGTGAGAAAATATATTTCTATTGTTTAAGCCACCCAGTCTATGGTATTTTGTTACAGCAGCTCGAGCTAAGACAATAGTCTTGGATTTTAAAATTCAGTGTTACTATTAATGCTAACAATGTTAAGATATTGAATATTAATATTATTAAGATGTCAATTCTTCCCAAACTCATCTAGAGATTCAATGAAATCATGGTCAAATAAGTTTTCATTGGCATTTTTTCCAGAAATTGACAAGTTGATTCTAAAATTTCCCTGATGATAGAACCTAGAAAATACAAATCCCGAAAAAGAGAGGCAAAGTCAAAGGACTCCCCTCGTCTCCAGATTTAAAGATTTTCTCTAAAACCAGCAATCAAGACAGTGTGCTATTGATGAAAGGAGGTCAATGCAACAGAATAGAGGGCCCAGAAATAGGCCTACACATACCTAGTCAATTGGGTTTTGACAATGATGCTAGGGCAGTTCTGCGGGAAAAGAAAGCATTTTCAAAAACTGGTGCTGGAACACGTGGATAGCCACATAAAACAAAATGAACATTGGCCACTACTTCACACCACAAAGAAACAGTAATATGATATAGATCATAGATCTAACCATGAAGACTAATACTATAAATTTTCTGGAAGAAAATGACATTCATATCCAGAAAATAATTTTCCAAGAGGACGCAAAAAGCACTAATCACCAAAGAAAAAAATTATAAGTAAAACTTCATCAAAAATAAAAATGTCTCTTCATTATAAGCATTACGAAAATTATCCTTTCAGTATTTTCTATTTGCCCCATTCTAGCTGTGTGTGTGTGTGTGTGTGTGTGTGTGTGTGTGTAGCAAAGGATATGTATGCAGCATATATAAAGAATTCTTACAACTCAGTAATAAGACACATCATTCAATTTAAAAAAAGAGAAAGGACTCGAACAGACACATCACAAATTTCAGTAAGACCTGAAAAAGTGTTCAACATCACTCACTAACTGTCAAAGAAGTGCAAATTAAGTCTTGGTGAGGTTTCTCTTCACATCCACTACCGTGGCTACAATTAAAAAGACTGATAACACTAAATTGGTAAGAATGTGGTATAACTGGAATTCTCATATATTGCTGGTGACAGTATAAAATGGTACAATAATTTTGGGAAAATTGGAGTTCTTATAAAGTTAAACATATACCCACCTGCCAATCCCATTCTTTGAGACCTACAAGGAGGAATAAAAGCATTATGTTTGCAAGAAGTCTGTACATGAATGTTTACAGCTGCTTTATTCATAATAACTGAAAACTGTAAACAACCCACATGTCATCACCTAGGAGAATGGATAGAGCAATTGTAGTATATTTATACATTATAATAGTATGCAAGTAATTAAAAGGAAGAAACTACTGAAACACAGTAATGTGGATGAATCACATAACCCTTATGTTGATGCACAGCAAGACACAAATGAGTACCTACTCTGTAGTTCCATTTATATGAAGTGCAGGAATAGACCAAACTAATCTATGATATTAAAAGTCAGAACAGTGGTTGCTTATAGAGATGAGGATTGATTGGAAGAAAACACAAGGGAAATTTCTGGAGTGTTGAAAGTGCTCTATTTCTTGATAAGGATGTTTTGTAGCATGTGTATATATATTTGTCAGAATTTATAGAATTGTACACTTAAGATCTGTGAATTCCAATGCACGTATATTTTATCTCAAAAGAAATGTAAAAAAGAAAAATAGTGAAGGAGAAGTACACTAGAGGAGATCCGAGCTGCTCCAAATTTTGCGAAATACCTAATTCTGCCCTCCAAATGTTCTCTAAAGCTCACTAAATATTCCTTCTCTACCACTCCCTCCCCATCTCAGGGGTTTATCCAGTCTCCAAAAGGAGAACCAAGCTGTGAAATGTTAAAGTTACAGAGGAAAAATACCAAGGCCAGGCAGGAAGAGTGGAAACATTTTATTCTATCTTCGCAAATATTTAACACTTTTTAGAATTAAGTGTATCTCTTATCGAGTGATGATGACTATAATGATGATAAGTCATTAATATTTGTATAGTGATTTATAATTGACAGAATGTTTAGTATGTGAGAGAAGGTATGCCTTGGCGCTACTTTAAAATCTACACCTTCCATTTGTTCGTTTACTTTTCTAAGTGTTGTAGCCTCCTTGGAGTATTCATATTTCCAGCTAATGAATGAACATCAGAGAATGATTTGTTTATCCATATACCTGTACCCAAGAATCCAAAGAGTCACTTCCATCTCCACTTTTACAATCACAAAGAATCAATTCTGCTTTATTCCTTGGGTTCTAAAACTTTAGGATCCAGTGAGTTGGAGTCATACCGGATGATTCAGTACTTTATGCTCCTTTTTGTTACTCATTTATTCACCATACAATTATGTAAGTACTAAGTACTGTGTGCTGGGCGTTTTCTCGATGTTGGAGTTTCATTGTAAATAAATCCAGAGTCTTTGCTCTCAAGGACTATCCTGTAGCAGAAATTTAAATAATACAATACAAGTGTAAATAAAGACATTTCAAAATGTTACGAGAGTACAAATGAAGGAGGTCTAACTGTGTAAGGTCCCTACCCTAAATCTCTTTGGAATGAAGTAAGGTGTACATGAACAAAGAAAATCATGCAGAGTGGGATAGAGCTCTGTAGAAGGCATCAGAGGTGCTACACCCAAGGTATTCATGAAGAAAAGCATGATTTAGCTTGGGGAAAGTGTATGTAAGATGGAAAGGAGATTAAGGTGAAAAAAAAAAAAAAAACCTATAGGCAGAAGAAGGAACATAAGCAAAGACATAGAAGCCTAAAGGACTAGGTGTGGTCCTTTCTCCAAGTGTACTGGGTGAGCAGAGGCAGGGTGCTCTGGGTAAGAGAGGATAAGCCCAGAAAACGAACAGGATCGAATCACAATGGACTTGGTATGCTAGGCAAAGAGCCTGGGAGTTGTTTTGTAGGCTAAGAGGAACTGTTACCACTTTAAAAAAAGACACTGACAGGGTGCCTGGGTGACCTAGTGGTTGAGTGTCTGTCTGCCTTTGGCTCAAGTCATGATCCCAGAGTCCTGGGATTGAGTTCTTCATTGGGCTCACTGCCGGGAGCCTGCTTTTCCCTCTGCCTATGTCTCTGTCTCTGCCTCTCTCTCTCTCTCTCTCTCTCTCTCTCTCTGTCTCTCTGAATGGATAAATAAAATCTTTTTAAAAAATTAAAATTAAAAAAAATTAAAATGACACTGATGTGATCAGGTAAGAACTCTAAACGATGCCACTGGCCTCAGTGGATAGTAGGGGTTCTCAGCCAGGGTCTATCTGCACAGGGCATGAGGTGCATCCAAAAGCAATTTTGTGTTCATGGCAGTAAAAGTGCTGCAGTTTTGAGTGACATACTACTTTTACGTATATTAAAATAAAGTTAAGATTATCATTCATTCACCTGTGTCTCCTTCATTCACTTTAAAACACATATACTGCATCTTCCTTGTGTCTCTCCACCCTTCTCCCCTCTTGTGGACCATGAACCATATTCATGTGCTCCCTTGCTTTCTAGCTGGGTTAGGACAATAGGGGCATGAGCAGGAAATCGGAGGGCAAGATGATAAATCCGGATTTTTTTTTTCTTCCCTGCTAGGGTGGTGCCCTGGGGAGGCTGGCTGTGCCCCTCTACTGAAGGTCACAGCTCCTGTCAGGTGGTACTCTCACATAGCTTTTTTTCCACATCCCACCAAGCGTTCCAGTAACTGTCTCCTCCTTTACCTACTCGGCCAGCAGGTCTGAGTCCTCCCAGCTCTTACCAGCCTGGGATCCCACATGATCTTTTGTTCCTTTTCCTCAACTTTATCCATGCCTTCATAAATAGTGCCTTTAAAAAAAAAAGATTTTATTTATTTATTCATGAAAGACACACACACACACACACACACAGAGGCAGAGACACAGGCAGAGGGAGAAGCAGGCTCCATGCAGGGAGCCCAATGTGGGACTCGATCCCGTGACTCCAGGATCATGCCCTGGGCTGAAGGCAGGCACTAAACCACTGAGTCACCCAGGGATCCCCCCAAATAGCGCCTTTATCAAATCTTAATGTACCTGGTTTAAGTATGCCTTCTTTTTCTGCAGGGATGCTGACTGATATGCATACTCTTCTCTCACACTTGCTATGAAGCAGGAACTCTTCTTTGCCCTGACAAACAGCAGCAAAGATAACAAAGTTCCTCATGTTTTGAAGCTTAAAGTGAGGGAAAGGTTCAATGATAAATAAATTCATACATATAATACTTCGAAGTTTATGTGCTGGAGAAGAAAAGGGTAAAAGGATTAAACAGCTATGAACTACAGGGGCTGGATTAGGGGGCTGGCTTTGGGATCCTGGTTTGAATAAAGACCTGAGTCAAGCTCATGTTGTTTTTCCCACTAATTTTAAGCTCATCCACATTCCTGATACGATTTCTTGATTGGGAGTGGAAAATAAAGAGAGAAGAACAGAGCCAAGACATATTTAGGAAGAAGATCCACCAAAGCCTGATGACCCACTTTTGTTAAGAGTTGGTTCTTCATCAGGATTGTGGGATGGTGGCATTCCTAGGTAGGAAGCAAATGAAAAAGTTGATTTGGTAGAGCAGATAAGTTCATTTTGGGATATAATTGAGGTTGAGTTGCCTATTTGATATTCCAATGAATATATTCATTTATCATTTGAAACTACAGACGTGGTGCTGAGAGCAGGAGTCTGGGCTGAGGGTATGAACACACATTCATCTTCAGCAATGAGCAGTAGCTGACTCTTTGGGAAGAAAGAAGATTGTACAAGGAGAGAGCTTAAATGAGAAATGCGCCAAAACCAAGTTGACATTTAAGTGTGTGAAGAAGAAGGATGAACCACTAAAAGAGAGTAAGGAAGAATGATAGGAGGAAGAGGAAGAGAAAGAGGAGAGAAGAGTCCCTGGAAATACAAGAAATTTCAAGGGTGTCAAGGTAGTCTGGAAATCAGGTAAGGTAAGGATTGCATGGAGTCCACTGGATTGAGCGAGTGGGTTGAGCTCTGGTTGCATGAACCAGAGCAATTGCAATAGCATAGGTTCAGAAGCTCGGTTAGTTTGTGTAACTTATTTTTATTTATTTGGCTTTTGTGAGGTTTTTTTCTAACTTAAATTCAATTAACATATGGTGTATTATTAGTTTCAGCGGTAGAGTTCAATGACTCATCAGTCTTATATAATATCCAGTGTTTGTTACATCACACGCCCTCCTTAATGTCCATCACCCAGGTCCCCCATCCCCCCACCCCTCACCCCTTCAGCGACCCTCAGTTTGTTTACTAGGATTAAGAGTTCCTTATGGTTTCTCTCCCTCTCTGATTTTGTCTTGTGTTGTTTTTCTCTCCCTTCCCCTATGCTCCTTTGTTTTGTTTCTTTTTCTTTTTCTTTTTTTCTCTTTGTTTTGTTTCTTAAATCCCATGTGTGATTTAAAGAGTCATGGCTTTGGAGTCAGAGACCTGGGTTTGAGTTCCTATTCTTTTTCTCCTCTGGGTTTGTGACTTAAGCAAATCACTTAGTCCCTCAGAGTCTAAATTCTTTCCTCAGGTGAAAACAGAAATAAGACCTTTCCCTGCCCACCCCATGTGTTTTTTTGAGTCAAATGAATTAGGCCAGTAAAAATACATTGTCAACTACAAATTGTGTCATGTAAGGTGAGGTATTGATGAACTAATAACAGAGGTGGCTCACTTTATGCAAACGAGCGATTTCCCAAAAAGTTGCACAAATCAAATAGTAGTCAATGTTTTAAATTAGTTTGCTACTTAAAAACACCTACAGTGAATGTTCTGGAAAAGGTCAAGTCTTTCTTAATGTGAACAGTCATTCTGCTATCTTCTTTCCTTCCTTATTTCCTTCCTGCCTTCCTTCCTTCCTTCCTTCCTTCCTTCCTTCTTTCCGTCCTTCCTTCCTCTGTGTCTACCTTTTTTCCCTCATTTTACCTATATTGTTTCTTTAAATCATGACAACATTTCTTAGGAAATGAAGGGTACAAATAAAATAAAAATTAGTGCCTCTTAGAAAAGAAACTGTAATAAATTGGGATGGGATGGGACCAAGAGCATACCTAGGGAGGCAGACTTGAAAAGAGAGCATACCCCTGAGGAGGAAGAGAGACAAACTGTGCTTCAAAGAGCCATGCCTACCAATGCCACAACTGCACAAAGGGCCAGCAGCCTTTTAAGCCAAAGGGCCATCTACTGGCTAAGAAACACTCATAGGCATCCATAGGGGACCCAAAACATCAGGGAAAAAGCATAGAGATAGTTGGGGGGAGTTGGATCTGAAAAAGAAAATCAGGTAATAGAAACATAAAAGGGAAAGAGGAAGGAAGGTGAGAAGAGAGAAAGAGTGAAGAAAAATCAGAGAATAACATTAGAGAAAGAGACCATAAACTTCGGGGGTCAAACTTGGGTAGTCAAGTCCACCAAACTTGGGGCCCTTTGACCTTGAACCCATTCCTCAGCCCATCCTGAGCTCCTTGCTTCCCCAGTTGATGCAGACAGCCACACATACCACCTGGACGTCTTTGCCTCCCAGGTGTGACTGTGTGGCCTGCACACACCACCTGGACGTCTTTGCCTCCCAGGTGTGACTGTGTGGCCTGCACAGGTGGACCCAGAAGAGAGCAGTCTCTGGGAAGCAGCCCCATGGGCCTGATGCCTTGCTAGGGCCCAGGCTCTCGGGGTATGAGCCCTGCTCTTGGGGTGAACTCACTTAACTATCCCCTGTGCATTTTTGGCTAGTCTTTTCTTCTACCTTTACTAGAAATTCGTAACTCTCTCCATCGCATCTGGTTTAGAGATTCCGGATGCTCTGTGCACTGGAAACTACAGCCATAAACCACTAAAAATTACCACATTATTTATTCAGAGCCATCAGCTTCCCTGCCTCCGATGACCCCATATTATCACACTCTGAAATTAGAAACCCTGCATTTGCAATTTGACTGTGTTGGATCTAGGTTTTCACAACATGTAGTTTGCACAGTAATAATACTTATAGATCTTTCATTTTTCTACAGAAATTAATTGCTTAAACCACAATGATTTATAGTCACACTGAACATGATTATTAATTTTCCTGATGATTATACCTGTGGGCGGCAACAAATCTACTTGTGATAGACCTGGCTTTGAATTGCTGCTAAAACTAAAATGTCCATAAGGTAATAACAACTAATTTTTACCTTAATCAACTTACACTTAAAAGAATTTAATATAGGGCACTTGTGCCTTGTGGGGAAACTTGTTTGAAATATAAGGTGCTGAGTTATTTATGAGAATAATTATATATTTGTTACTCTAGTTTGTACTGGGAAATCAGGATCTGAAATGAGTCTGAGATACATTAAAAATATAATGAACTCAGCGGAATTGTACACACTAAAGAACTTTTGCACTAAGGTAAATATATAACCTGGCATAGCTACTCTGGTTATGGAAAAAAAAAAAAAGATTATTAAAGCTCACTAAACCGTGCTGCTTTTTTTTTTCTTTCCTTATCCTGCTAGTGCCTCGAAGTGCTATCATTGTTAACAAGAAAGGTAAGGCACTGATACCTAAGAGAACAATCTCGTCCTTCCTTCCTCATCACTCGCTCTAAAATTATTTTCAAAAGGCCTTGCTCATATATTCCAATCAGTGCAGGTCCCTATCAATCATTCATGATGCAGGAAGAGAACGTTGGTCTGGGGAAACTGAACCCGGACGGTGCAGTTTTGGGTCTCACAAGCACTGCCCCCTTCATTTCATGGTACCGGGTGGTTCATTCATTTCGGTACATTTGTTTCTGTGTATTGGGATACAAGTTACCAAAAAGATAAGGCTCTGATTATTGGTTGATATGCATACCTTCTATAATTCTGTATGTTCATATCCCAGAAATATTTAAGGCTTTTTTCCTGATTGGTGGCATTATGCAGTTATGCAAATAATCTGTTATATCTAGGCACATTATGCCGTTATGTAAATGATCTATTTCATTTATATTTCCCACAGAGTAATGGGGTAGGGAAGAAATACTCTCCCGCATTTCCCCTGGTTTTTAATGAGTTGTTCAGACATATTCAGCTGGTGATCAGTCTTGGGATTTCTGGGCGGTGTGTGATTTAGCCTTTCTGACCACCGTGACCTGCCTCTAACTTTCCTATTCAATTCAGAAAATTTTTATTGAGTGCTTATTGTGTGCAAGATGTTTGTGTAGATGGGGTTGACCCAAAGGCGTTCGGGGCGAATCTGAGAGGGATGCTATTTACATTGTGATCTTCCCTCCCTGACCATCTGGACACATGATGAAGGTTGGTTTGGCTCCATCCGTTTTAGAACTTCTTAGCCATATGAGAAAAGACTTTTAAAATTCAGAAAAAAAAATTTCTTTAAATTAAAAAGGGGAAAATTTAGAATGGCCAATTGTATGTTATACAATAAAATATACAGAGTAAGCGAAATAATTTAATTATAGATATGGCTGTAGACAACAGGCTACAATTAAGATACAAATCTAACCACACTAAGGACCTGGGATGAACTAAAGTTCCCTTGCATTTGGAAGTGAGTTAAACCTATGCTTAGTTGCCTAACATCTCACTTCTGGTCTCTTGCACTATCACACATGTTTGCCTACTGTTCAACAGAGATTTAAACTAGAGCCATCATTTTCTTTCATCAAGACTGAAATACTAATGGTAGAGAATATTCAGCCTCTCTGTCAGCAACTGCTCCGCAGTCATTGCTGCATTTTGACAGAAACTTACTGAGCACCTACTATCCTGGTCAGGGCACCTGCCCTCACCTGGAGAAAGAATAATCCCAGAACACACGTGCAAACTGTTCCAGCAGCTAGGAAAGAGAGGCACCAAGGTTATAAAATGTCCCTGTCTGGTAGGTGAGAGAAGGTTCAGACTTTTAGGTCCAAAGTCTTTTGCAACCACATTTAGCTGTAATAGTATAATTTGATTAGCTACTGCACCTGTCCGTGTGAAGACTGGCTTGTATTTCTCAGGATGGACAATCTATAAAGTCCTTCTGTTTCTTCACTCCATGGTAGTCGTAGTGAACAGGATTTAAAAGGAAAAAAAAAATGACCTCTTCTGGATGTGAGTGCAAATAGAACAATTTCTCATGTGAGTACTCCACCAAAAATCTTTCCCCGGTGCTTAAAAAAAAATAACTAGTTTCTTCCTGTGTCATATTATCTTTGTTGTTTAATGACTTCACGATCAATTTTCTGCCTGTTGAATCAGTACTAAGTACTCAATTGGACATGTTTTTCAAATCCTCTTGTGAGTGGAGGAATTTGAAGAGGAAGATAAACAAAAAAATAAGAACAATTCTTAAAACTCTCATGAGTCTGCACATTCTCAATAGAACACATTGGTCATTAAGGGTTTCTTTTTTTTTTTTTTCAAGATTTATTTATTTATTCATGAGAGAGAGAGGCAGAGACACAGGCAGAGGGAAAAGCAGGCTCCTTGCAGGGAGCCCAGTGTGGGACTTGATCCTGAGTCCTGGGATCATGCCCTGAGCCGAAGGCAGGCGCTCAACCACTGAGCCACCCAGGTGTCCCCCATTAAGAATTTCTGATTATAATTCAATTCAGTAGCATTTGCTATGTATAATAATCATCTTATTTTTCCCAGCTATTCACTCCTGTTTCCCTGCAAGAATATTCTACTTGTGATCTTTGTTATGAGACTTACAACACTTTCCTGGGGACCCACCTTATGTCAGGTTTAGACATGTGACTTGCTTTGGCCAATGAAATGAGAGGGAATGTCAGGTGTACCTGGTCTGAGTAGAGACAACCGATAGAAGGAAGGAATACAACACCAAAAGGAAAAGACTCAGGGAGGGGGGGAAGGAAGAAGAAGCAGATAAAAAGTGTAGGAAAAGGTATCACTGAAGATGAAGAGTGAGGAGGTTGCAGCAGGGAAGCTGGGAGAAAGGGGTAGAGACAAAAGCAGTACATCAAAAGCACTCTGCAAACATCGACAAAAAATCAAGCTAATGGCAAAAAAAGAAAAATGGTAGCCTATTTAAAAATGAAAAACTTTGAGAATTCAAAATGAAATGGAGTAACAGAGGATGTCAAATGAAGTTTTGAAAATGTATCATAAATATGAAAACAAGAAGAAATGTCAGAGGAGTTAAGGTCCTAGATGAATACAGTGACAATGGGGACAAAATGGAACTGGGGGTGGAAAGAGAAAGGGTGTAAAGCAGTCCATTGCTTAACACAGATGCACCAGAGGACATGTTAGAGAATGAAGTGTTAAGAGTAGGAAACTAGAAAAGCATTGATTTTTTTTTTTTTTGGTTTACTATTATCATTACATTTTGTCTTTTTAACTTTTTATTATTGTAAATGGATTGTACCAACAGTACCGGTATTGCATATTGTACATCATTCTCTAGGTGATATTACATATATAAATCTGGAATGGTATTGGATGAAAATGCACCCAAAAGGGAAAGCACACATAAAAGTCAAAGATAAACTATAACTTGACAATGTGCACCAAAAAAAAAAAAAAAAGAAAAGAAAGATCATCCATTCCAGATTGTATACCCTTAGCTCTGTAATGCCAACTTTAAATTATGTTTGCCTTTCTCGTACATTTTCAGATGTGTGAAGCGGAATCACAAACTAATATTTGCTTTGGTGTTTATTTGCAGGAAAATCATCTCTCTTTGTGGATAAGTCAGGGAAGGTGATGGAATCTCACCAGCGCACGCTTTGACAGGCGGAGGTGGTCTGTCCCATAGACAGGCCAGTTCCTTCAGACACCACCATGTGGCCTGCTCCCCTACATCGCCTGAAGAGGTAAGCTTCTTGCTTGCACATTATTTCTTCTAGTAGGTTTTTCACACTTTTGTCTCAGGGAATTAAGTCCTTTCCTTTGGGACTAAATCTCGTGTTAACTAAGGAGAGGATTGAGGCATCAGTACCCTTCATGCAAGAAAGAAAAATAAGATTCTCTCACCGCATTTATGCTTGGTCTTTGCCTGGCCAGGCTGAAGTTTTCTGTCTTCAAAAGTAGGAAGTCTTTTGCAGTATAGGCTGCTTGCCAGATTGGGTCTGGGCCTCATGGGCTTGAGATTTACTGTTTTTAATCTTTTTACTGATGGGCATTCTAAATACCTGTTTCATGCAATGTTTAATTTCAGCACAGCAGGTATTAGTGTTTCCAAAAATGGGAACAAGCCGCCTGTTTCCTTGAATGATGAAATGCCTCAAACACTGCTAGGTTTTCACATCATCTAGCCCTTTATCCCCTTAACAGCCAGTGCCTGTTGCTTTAAAAATGATACTTTTTTGGATTCCCATGATCATTTCTAAGATAATTTTCCATAGTCCATCTTCCCCACTAAGAATGTAAAACTTCACATCTGTATTCATTTGGACACTTTTTGAACTGAGATTAACACACAGAAGAAAGGTTGGCAGCTGCCTCCCTTTGACAAGATGGCAGCCGAAGGACATCAAAGATGAACAGTCTCTCCAAATTTTTCCGAGCAGATGTTGATGACACAAAGAGAAATTATCTTCAAGATGCCAGCAATTCCACTGACAATGTCTTTGTTAATATTTTCACAATCTGGACAGCCTTGGTGTCTCAGCGGTTTAGCACCACCTTCAGCCCAGGGCGTGATCCTGGAGACCCGGGATCGAGTCCCACGTCAGGCTCCCTGCATGGAGCCTGCTTCTCACTCTGCCTGTGTCTCTGCCTCTCTTTCTGTCTCTGTGTCCCTCATAAATAAATAAATAAAATCTTAAAAAAATATATTTTCACAATCTAAAGAAACGTTCAATCTTCAGTGCTCAATGAAGAATTTCCCTCAGTGAGATGTGACTCATGCAGCTCTCACAAAATGGTAGACGAATGTGCTCCGTCCAGTGTTTCAAAGGGAAGGCACTTGCCTTTTTAATTGTTCCAAGAAGGCAGGCCAAAGGAATCGACCACAAGGCTACAGCAACTTACCAAGCACACCCACGTCTCACACAAACGCAAACGTGTGCATACACACTCTGCAAAGGAAAGGGGGGAAAAGTAGACATTTTCATATGGGTAAAGGGTAAGTCAACCAGGCATTTGAGAGTGAGAGTGTTCCTCATGTTACCAGAGAAACGATGTCAGTCAACGAGTACGTGCGCCTAACTGGTGTGGTGTGAAATGCTTTCCACATGAGCTGTGCGATTCTCTATGATCAACGCTCTTCAATAACATATCTCCAGGTCTTACCCTTTTCTATTTCCCCAGAGTCCCCTCTTACCTCTTCCCATTAAGTCCATCTTGGTAAGAAATAAACACATAGATAAAATTAAAATTTTATAAAAGATTCTTTGAGACGGAAAGCATAGAACTGTGTGGGCTCAGCCCACCTCCAGAAGTAAAGAGGAAAAATTAAGGACAAAGAGCTCAGATAAAATGTCTTGTTCCTTTCAATCTGCTCTCCAGATTGCAACCAGGATGACTCCACAGATCAAAGCTGATGATAATATTGAGAAACTAAGACTGATAATGATATTGATATTGATAACGTTCATCAGAGCTGCCACTTATTGAGTACTTAGCAAGTGCCGGGCATCCTAGTAAATATTTTCCATACTTGACTTCCTCTGATCATATTTGTTCCCTGTTGAAATGGCTTTCCTTTGCCCTCGGGATAAAGTCAAAACTTTAATAGCAGCATAGATAAGGCCTTGCTAAAGCTAATCTCTCTTTAACCTTCCGGTCTCACGTCCCACGCCCTTAATGTTCTACATGCCAGCCTTCAAGGAGTTCTTTTGGTCCTTACACACCTTAGTCTCTTTTACTTCAGTACCAGTCCCACTTCGTTTGATGGCCTCAGTGTCCAGGTCACCTGCTATAGGGAGCTTCTCCTGACCTTCCACATCTCCGTGAGCTGTCCCTCCTGGTGCACAAAAGACCTGTGCTCACTGCCACTGGTGTACCCATTCTGATGTACTATGATGTCCTGCCTCCATAGTCTCCATTAGACCATAAATTCTATATGAACAGAAGACAGAATACCAGACTTACAGATTGTTCCCAGTAAATATTTATAGAATCAATCATTGGATGAATAAATTCCTATCTCTATCGCATAAAGGGAGAGGAAGCAAACGTGAGTCTCTTTGTCTTGTAATATAATGTCACCTTCCCCAATATGGGAGTCTGGAATTCGGTGTCTCTGGTGTTCATGTCAGATGAAGTCTGTTCCTAGCCAGAGAACAGTGGGACATTTTCCTGTAGTCTAGCGCAGCATTCTCTAAAATGGGCTGTGCAGGATGATCTTTTGCTATGCAGGAAAAAGTGCTGAGATGCTCATTTATATTTATACTAAAAATAAGCTTTGCAGGGGCACCTGGGTGGCTCTGTAGGTGAAGCATCTGACTCTTGATTTCAGCTCAGGTCATAATCTTGGGGTTGTGAGATCCAGCCTTGTGTTGGGCTCCTTGCTGAATATGGAGCCTGCTTTAAATTCTCTCTCTCCTCCCCCTGACCCTCTCTTCCTCACTCACATGAGTGTGTGCACTGTCTTTCTCTACTTCTCTCTAAAAAATAAATACCTATATACATAAAAAATCAGCTTTGCACGTACTTCCATATGCATTGCCATATGAATCAAAATGCCCACCCGGATTTGTGTGTACATCAGACAGCCCCGAGTAGCATGCTGACCACGGGATTCAGAGGCAGGGAGTGACAACACACACAACATGCAATCACATGCAAGCACCGTCCCGATAAAGTGGATTTATGGAATCTGTTATCTAACTTTAGTTACACTAACCTCACAAAGTAGTCACCTTATGTTTTAAAATTGCTGCAAAACTACAGATTGAAATTAATACAGATTGCAAAATCTGCAGATCAAAGCTGATACCGGTGATACAAGCAGGAGTGGACACACATACTCTTCCAAGCACATGCCCATCAACGGCCACATTACTAACGAAAATAAGGGCAATATAATTTTATATGACAAGTCAACCAAAAATATTAAAAAGAAATTTCAGACCAGCTACATTCATTATTATAAGTGATAAATTTTGCTCTGGGTGCTGTGCTTGAGATATTAACTGATGATACCAGCACACATATATAAGTTATAGACAAACAAGTAATAGATGTATATCCAAAGGGTTATTTGTTTTTTCTTTTTATTGAGGGCTGTCCAATAAAAAATTCTTGAAAAACATGGGTCCAGGGAGGAACAAATCCCTTCCTTCTTGCTCATTTCACCTTTCACCACTCTGTCTCCCTCCACTCTTTCAAAGCCTCAAGTCAGCTACTCCTTTAAAGGCCACTTTATGGCCTGTCCTAGCCTGTGATAACTACCCGGTTTCAATGTATCTCTCATCCAGGTCAACCCTCTACTATTGTAGAAGTCAAGCCACTGAATCAACAGCCAGCTGTGGCTTTTACATTAAAACTGTAAGGTGCTGGAGAAATATCACCACTGGATATTCCCTTAATATCTTTGTTGGTGCAAAAATACACTAGCAACTCCTGAATACAATGAAATATAAGCCGTAGTCCCTGCCCTTGAAGAACTGGTTAAAAGAGAGAATGTGTAAACTGTGGAAAAATTGACTAGTGTCACTGGTGTCCAAATCTCCCTTCTTTCTCCTACTCTTAAGAGTGGTAAGCAGGACTCTTTCCAGGGTCTCACGACTGCGAGTAAGCATAGGCCCCGCAGTCCCAACCCCATATTTTCTACTCTTGATATTCATGAGTGCCATTGCAAGGGCTTTCACCTCATCACACAAAATGCTTTATGAAAATCCACAATAGCCCAAACTTTCAATACCTAATGATTTGGACTTTACTGGGTCTGGATTGAAACTGCAGGACTCATCAATATAGAAGGTTTTGATGATTTTACTGGAAATCCTAGAAATGGAACAGTTGTCTTGAACGAGGGCATTCTTTGAGAGTGGTCTCAGTGGAGATTTCTAAGATCCCGCTTAAAATTTGACATATTAATGATCTCCTATTCAACTCAACACATTCGCTACTATGAAAATGTTTAAAGGAATTCACTCACCATTGTCCTCGTTAGTTGGAAATGAGTGCTTATCGATCACCGGTATTGATCCTCTACTTTAGATAAAAACAATACTTTTCAAAGTACCCTCAAAAGAGTTTAAGGACTAAAGTAAAAATGTAACTTACGCTGGTTACCAGGTGATTGATCACAACTGATTTTGCTGCCACAGAACATAACTTACTGTGACACTGCTTATCTGGGCCCTGGAGTCGGCCCCCATCGAACTGTGTATTATGTATGAATGATTGATGTGGGTTTGAATATTTTCTTAGATTCAACTTTCAATCCATTTTACATAGCTGACTTACATAAAAGATGAGTCCTACCGAAAAGTTCTTTGGGAGGAATGTAACAATTATGAATTTAAGTGATCTCTGGTGATTTTTGTTCATCTGACAAAGTTCATTCCTGCTTTGTTTAAAATCAGGGGGCTGATGTCAAGCCGGGCTCCTTAGGGCAGTATTTTTCCAAGTGGAACATCTTTTTTGTCCATGTCAGAAACCAAAAAAAAAAGAAGAAAGAAAGAAAGAAAGAAAAAAAAAAAAAAAAGGAAAAGAAACTGGCCAAAACCCCACGAAGGTCAGGAAAAGACGGGCCCGTCAGGTGTGTGTGTCTCTTGGGAACTGTAACATTTGAACTTTATATCCCGACCCACCGTAATTCAACCTTCTTTATTCATATCATTGTAGCTAACTGAAATATATATTTTTAACATTTGCAAGGGATTAGATTAAAGCCCACACAAATGGCAGTGGACACACAGCGATAGAATGCCTTCTCCGTCAGATTCTGGGATGTGCATTCATGATCTCTTTGTCCACAGAAGGACGGGGTTTGACGACGTGAAATGACAGCTGTTTTCATCCCAGCCATTCTCGTCCCCACAACAGTCCGTCATTAGAGATCATTACTGTATCACTATTGTTCACAAGGAAGAATACAGCCTCTGCCTTCGTCTGTCGGAGATATAATAAGTCTTATGGAACAAGAGTACCCTGAAGGGCCTTCGCTTCTAAAAATGATTAAACTTCATTCAAATCCCAGCCTGTAACCCACTTCTGGGCATAGCATCAAAGTCAGCTCCATAGGTGTGATCTGAGGCGGTATACTATTCCTGCTTCAGGTTTTGCACAAGACTGGTTTGCATGCATTATCCTCAAAGAACAGATTGCCTTTTACCAAAATCCTATGCATTTTGGCACTTGGTGAGTGTCTTAGATGGCATTAACTGTAAAACATTTCTTTTTACATAATTATGGCTTTGTTTTGAGTGTGTGCTAAGATGGTTGTAAAAGTTTTAAATGTGAAGGGCTTGGGGAATAAGAGGAAAAATCTTTGAACAAAAATGAAAGCCTGTTGTTAACAATTAAAGTTAAAATTTTTTTCCTGACAGTCTTTCAAAACTTCAGGAAAAAAAAAAAAACCAACACAACACGCCACGTGGTTATTTTAATAATTGTTCCCCAAATTACACCATTAGCAGAAATGTATAGAAAATACAAGTTGTGATGATTGCTAAACACCTGGAGAATTAGAGCTATTGTTTTCTGGGTATATTTATGTAGCGATGCGACCATCTTTGTCAATAACTGATAAAAATAAATGCAGAGAGACTTGGTGCTCGTTCTAATAATGAGAAACCCTTCTCGGCGCTCAGGAAAGGCCTTTGCCTCAGGCAGCACTCAGACGCCTGGATCCACCAACCTCGCCATGAATGTGTTAATTGACATGCTTGTATAAATTTTAGTAAAGCCATAATATTTTTGCATGGCAACTATTAAAAATATTTTTTTCTCTTAATTTCACCAGGGAGGCTGAGACTCTGAATTTTTCCCCCTTGCAGGAGGGAATAATTTAGATTTTCTTCCATCCCTGTCAGAAGTTGAACAGACGAACAAAACAGATTCTTCAGAGACAATTTTACACAGAGTTACATCCATCCAATTCAATTATAAATTAAATTGACTAACGAACCATAGCTCATTATGGGAATCAATTACTCAGAACTGTCTTTGGACCAAAAATGTGGAAAATAAAAAATAATGGTCATACTTCAATATACCAGATTGTCAACGTTTGAAAGCTCTGTTTTTCTCTAGCTTGGCATAGTCCAACGCCAAAAAGAAATGATAATCATTTGTTTTACTGCTCCTAGAGATGTTCTCGTTTTATGAAGACTAGTTAATTCTTGAGTTTTGATCTCTTTGGGACGAGTACCTCAGGCTTTTCTGAGATGACAGGCCAACCCTGGAGTCATGTAATCGCATGGGGATCTTTCAGATCAACTTATGCAAATGTGTTATTAAAAGGAGCCTCGTTTTAGCCTCTAGTGCCACCCAAGCAATAAGAGTCAAAAATCTTGGGAGGTCATGTTAAAAGCATTTTATTAATAAAACGATTCTAGTAACAGAATGGGGTGTGTGGAGGGTTGGGGGGGGGCACACCTCTCTGGAGCATTTTCAGTCCAATTGTTTGGTAAAATTAAATCCACGGGGAATCCGATGGCTGCCTTATTTACCGAGCAGTAGGCCCTGATAAAGAAACGGTATTAAAGCAATAACACTCTGTAAAATATCTTCCTCCCTTTGTGGTCCACAGCCCAGAAATTTTCCATCTGTTACAATGAATTAAAAAACTGTTCTGCTTTGAACATGTGTAGGTAAAGGTGATATGCACCAGCACATACGTACATCAACATAGGAGACATGTCATAACACAGTATGGGGGTCTGTTGCCCACATATCGTATCGCATTAAGATGGTCAAAGAACTGTGCTAAGACTATTTTTTTCAAGGAATTAAACTCCTGAAGATGCCTTAGTTTTCTTTTTCCTCATGTACTTCTTATTCATGCACACTTGGAGAGTAGCAAGAATAAATATTTCGAACTCAAGTGTTCACCTAAAGAACTAAGATCTCTAAAAAAAACACTCCTATGTATATTTTTCTCATCCAATGAAGCCAAAAGGAAATTGTTCACCCAGGAAAAGCTGTACTATTCATGAAAACAAGTTAATCCTCATAAATATATAATTCAGCATAATTTTGCTTAGAACCTCATATTTTTAAAACATCCATTTCTTAAAATGGATTGAATCTGTTTGTTTCACTAAAACATTATTTTTTTAAAACATCAGACATGAAAGAGAAGTGGCTGGAAATTTTCAAATGTGTTTTTGGCTGATACAGTGAGAAGGGGGACAGATCCTCTCTTATTTATTTTTTTGCCATTAGAACAAGGGAAAAGAATATTGCATTTCCCGTTTTGTTCAACCAAAAGGGAAAAAGGATGAATGGACCTATAATTAGACATACAAGCATTTAATACAAGGTCCCTTGAAAAAAAAATCATTTCAATAAATGGGGTCAAAATTCAGAAATTCGGGATCAGGGCTTGGAACTCAGAGTTCAAAGATTACATAATGTGTTTTGGATTGAATCATTTAAAAGGGAGATTGGTCGCATTCTACAATAAAGAAACACAACCCAATTTACTTATTCAATGGCTTTCTGTTTTGTGAAAAGCGGAAGCTGTGGGGTCAGGCTTGGATTCAAATCCTGACTCTGTCCCTTCCTATCTGGGAGGCAAGAAACAAGTCAACCTCTCTATGACTCAGTTTCCCAATCCTCAAAACTGGGATCACAGTAACACCTGTTTCCTAATGTTGCCGGGAGAATCATGCACACAAAATACTTAGCACAATGTCTGACATACGGGAAGACTCAATCCACATTTAGCTATTATTTCTATCCTGCTTGGTCTTTTTATTTTGAAATTCTAGGATATGTAACAGCATAATTTCAAACCCAAAGGAAGAGAATATTCTCTTTCACTTTATTGGCAGGCACTTTGTAAAAACAGGATGAGGCTCTGTTTTTCCAATAGGCCGCCATTCCAGCCTTGCTCAGTTTTTAGGGTTGCTTACCAAGGTTGGAGTGTGCACTCAGGGTCTGCAGCTAGGCATTGAGGGGACTGCTCGTGCAGCTGTCTCCTGAAGTCCCCTCCTTCCCAAAAAGGCCACAGCCCTCCCCACTCTTGGCCACATCTGTCAACCAAGCGGTGCTCAGAGTCTACCCTGCCAGCATAAGGCCATCACAGAAGATCGCTACTTAGGGATAGCTGCCCTGATGGCTATAAACACTCAGGGAAATCAGCTACACATTTCTGATCACCTGTCGGAATTTTGAAGGTGCACTTTGTAAAGGCTGTAACTATGGTTGAGCAGGGTGTTACGTGACTGTTTTGCTCTTGAGCCCTCAGTCCACTGAATATTAGTGTTATCAGAAGTAAATACCTTTCTCTTTACTCCTTCATGTAGCGATAGGCAGAGAATCTAAGTTTGAGAAGCTGAAATCAGACTTGCTCTATATCGCAGTATTTCTTGGCAAAGCCTTCTGCTGTTTTAATTTTAACCAATTAGAAGAGCCAATCTTCTTTTCGTTCAGAAATGTATTAAAAGATATCACATTCAAAGGCTAGACATGCCCGCAATTAATTACTGGTGTCCAGCTAAAGGTCTACCATTAGCTATTGCCATGACAACCTTTAGAAGGCCTTGGCCCACCTGTTGCAAGATAGAAAGAGCATTAGGCAGTTGGTTCCTGCACTTGGCCTCCCTCTGGCCTATGGGGAATTCGTACTAATTAGAATTAGTTGTCCTTCTGTAGTCCAGCTCCTGACACAAATTGCATTCTGTAGCTTTTTGTTCCACTTGAGTTCACAGACAAAATAGCCCATGCCATGTTTGAAATGAAGCAAGGCAATATAAAAGGATTTTATGTAATTGGCTAATATACTTTAACATTTTAACTAATATCTTCAATGTTGGTTTCTTGGAAGGGAGCTTGTTTACTTTCTTCTCCTTTTACTCAATAGTTGTTTACGATCATACAGTCCGTAATTTTAATATGGCTTGTTCGGGTGTCATTAACCCATTGTCAGGCTCAACTGCATATAGAACAAAACAAGTGACCTTTAAAAATGATAGTTTGAAATGGCCCTGTGGTGATGGTGAAGAGAAGTACAAATGGCAAAGAAAAGGAAAGGGCCATTTCTCACGTCTCACTAAAGAAAAACTTGATCAAAAACAAGAGCCCATGGAGGAAGAGCCATAATGAGATAGAAGAGCCAGGAAATGAAAGGAATGATTAGGATGTGAGCATGTGTAGGTTGCCAGAAAGAGTGACCCACAGATTCTGTAAGAGCCAATGAGATCAACCACTGGGGCCCACAAAAGGAGACTTGAGAAGAGAAAAATTTGTCGATAGTTCTCAGGTAAAACTAACTTTTAAGGCTAACTTTTAACTTTTAAGATCCCTCGATATATTAGGAAGGAGGGGAAGAGATGCCGCACATACTGTACCTCATGCTACACCTTTCTGTGCAGAAGGGGATGAGGGCGTTGACAATAGAACAGCATCTTCTAAGAAGTAGGTTCTATGCAATCTTTTTCATCTCACTGTGGAGTCATTTTAGTTATTTCTAGAAATAGTAAGACTCCAAAACACAAAGCAAAATTGATGGCATAGGGAATTCCTGTGCAATTTTTCACAGAGCTGAAGGAGCCTGGAGGCCTCAGTTTACCCACTTGAGTTATGAACTGGAAATAGGGCTTGTTTCCGTGTTTCACCTTCCTGGTCTAGGTACCTGAGTTTCCAAGAATTCATGAGACAAATGATCTCAGGCTTTTTATTGACTTTCTCTCTATACAAGAGGTTTTCTAAGGAAAGTATCTTAATCTTCCCACAAAAAAAAAAAAAAAAAGATACAGTTTTTATTTTTATTTAAAAAAAAAAAGACACAGTGAGAGATAAGAGAGTGTTCCTTTCACAAAAGATGTGTTCTTAGTTGGGGAAGACAGTTGCAAAAACCACCATTTGCTTGTTCATGAAAGAGGAAATGTAAGTAGTTTTAAAATAAAATCTATACACATCCCAAATTCATTCTCCAAGCTACCATATCAACCTCATATTGTTCAGAATGGGACTGAGGCCAAGAACAAATATCTCTCTTCCTTTCCCTGACTTTGAATCTGAATTCTGAAATGATAAGAGGTACTTTAAAATTCTTAAAATAGATGGATTTAGGAATGTCTGAGCCAAGGTAGTGCCTAGTTACTCATAAGATAAGCCGGAACTGCCTTCGTGAGTGTATTAAATTGAAAATGTATAAAATGTGCAAAATGCGCAAGAAAAATCACTAAAAAGTCCAAAGAAATTTTCAAGTCTCCATTTAACTGAGAAAATCACCTATCTTTTCAATCTTTTGTGTTCTATTGTAAAGTATTGTAGAACTACTGGGGGACAATAAGAAAGTCATTCGTTAGAAAACAAGAACCTTCCAGATGAAGATGCCAATGTGTTTATCAAGGAGCAGGCCTCTCCATGTTTTCTATGTGTCGGGAAATTTTGAATTTATTTATTTTTGTTTATAAAACTCTCCTTTTCCCTGAGCCACTAGGGAGGAAGCAAAAAAAGGTTTTGCTCACTAGAGCATCAATAACAGGTAATATCAATAATAATAACATACATGAACATTAACTACAAAACACAGTACAAACCACATTACACCCCAGTCGGGTAGGCCAGGCTAGTTAATTGACTTGCCAGCATGAAAAAAGCTGATCTGTGTACAGAAACTTCTTCGGTGGCTTGCCAGAGTATAAAATGGGCAACCCTGAAAAGCATTTCAGTTAACCAGAATTCTCTAGTGGATAGTGGCTCATGAAGGGCAGAGCTTCCAGGCAGAAGATACAGAGTGGATCCCTCTCCAATATTTTCTGTGTTTGTGGAACTGCTTTAAAATTGAACTCATATTTACATTAAGATTTATCCCAGGATCCACCTTTTCTGGTATGCCTTTCCTTGTCCTTCCACTCCACTCTCAAACATTGATGAGGTACATTATTTATGTTCTGTGCCTGCCTGTAGCTTAACCCTTCACCTTTTTATTGGCATTCTCTCCAATCTATGGATTTCCAAAGTATGGTACCTTGATTTTCCTGTGAATGCAAAAAAAAAAAAAAAAAAAAAAAGACCTAGAAATTAGTTTTACTAAGAAGGACCCAACATAAGAGCTGAAAAAAATGTCCCTACCAAAGTTCTACAACCTTCTATGTATGTGCTTACCCTACTGGTCTGTGAGCACTGGAAGAAAAAATGAGTCCCCCTAATATTTACCTGTCACAGAGTTGATGCCTGATAACTGATGAATGAATGCATGAATGAAAGAATTTCATTATATTCTGAGGATCATAATAAAATAGCAGGAAAGCTTGACATTTACCTTTACCCCATCTGCTTCACAAGTTGGGTGAACAGGCCATTTTGGAGGATTAACGTTTTTAGTGAAGAATTTGTACTTTGGGAAAATGCTGCCAATAGCCAACTCTTCAGAGAAGTTATGCCCCTCCAATAAAGTGTTTAAATGAGCAAATAATATGTTCCCTTTGATCCTGACAGAGGTCAATCTTCTGTCCAAGCTCTTTTGGCTTCTGACGGAACCAGAAGAAGATAAAGGATAATTTGTAAAGCCCAGGAGAGGAACTGTGGTAAAGTCTGGAAGTTGGAGGTCTCATTGGTGACCTGTGGACATATCCACAGACAACAAAGCAGTGACCTTTATCCCTGAGTTGATTGCTTATGATGACCTGAGACTTTTCTTCTACTTCCTTAAGGGTTGCTCTCAACTGTAATGCAACACTGGGGCAAAATTAGGCCTTAAGCCAAAAGTCAATGTGAGGTGATCCCGAACTGATGACCCCTATGCCAATCCCAATAACCTCTTAATTTCTACTTATAACATTCCAGAATTCTGGAGCATCCTTAGAGGGGAAATTAAAGGAAAGATGAGACTCCTTGTGATTGATAGGTAGTTCTAAGATCTGGTGTCTCTCCAAATAGTTCATCCTTTGGATATGACCTTTCTTTTCATTTCCTTATTTTTAAGTCACCAAGGACTTTCAGTGAAAAAAATCATGTGTTGTGAAAGGCCCCAAAGGATGTGCAAAAAAAAAAAAAAAATCATGTATCAAAATTATATGAATTTGTAATTCATAATAGGCACGGGGCAATTTAAGGAGATAGTTTTCCACCATTGACCCTGCTGTCAAAATAAATGTGGGGAGGATAATTACAGTAATTAACAAAAAAAAGTTAATTTTACTTTGTCAGGAGATAAGGTTCAGTTTGATTTCTGATTAAGAGAAGATCGATACCAAATGATTTGTCTTCATAGCTGTTGATTGTTATAAATTTAGACCTGTTGATTTTCATCAGGAAAACACTCAGATGCTTCAACCACAGTCCTCAGCTCTTCCCTCCCAATCACTAACCCATGGTTTTTTTGCCTACTCAGCAAAGAAGATTTACATTATATTCTACTAAGCCAAACACAAAAGTGTGAGAGTCTAGAATATACTTTTTGGATGAGGTTGCTTGTTTCCTCGATGGAAAATAATGTTCCTCAAAGAGCTCCTGGGCCTAAGCACTGTTTGATTATGGTCCTCCAAGAATCATGTGATCCACCAGCAAATGGAATTCCTCTAGCAAACAAGCCTCAGGAGTGATCATATCCTCTGAATCAGGATTGAATAATCATGTGGCCAGTTAAGAAATTGGTGTTTTGTAAGATTAATAAGCTCCAAGCTGAGGGGGCATGTGTGAACACACATCTGCTGTTGGGGAACTCTTGGCATCAGTTTCGCCTGCAGTGAGGGTCCAAACACATTATAAATGGGGCAGAAGAAAATACACATACTGCATTTCTTTAGTAATTGAAGCAATTAGATAACCTTCTTGGTTCTTGGATGCTTATAGTGTTCCTCATTAAGTTTGACTATGTTTATGAACACTTTGTGCCAACTGTACCTTTTAAAAAAAAAAAGAAGATAAATGGAAGACTTCAGTTATCAAAGCCTGGTTGGGAGGTGAGAAACGTGTTGTAGATGTGGAGGCCCTCGATTTTCTTCCAGTACCATGCTAAAATAGACTGCGGTCGAGCCTGCGCTTGATAAGAGGCTGGGTGACCTTGAGTAAGTTACAGCACTTTTCTTGGCTCACTTTCCTTTTCAAGACATTGAGGGGTATAAGTAAGATGACCACTGGGTTATTTCCAGCTCTGACATTCAGGGGTTCATAATCTCTGCCAGGGCCAAGGTTGGCAGCACCTACCTGCAGAAAGATAAAGAACTGACTGCTTTTTCCCCAAACAAAATGCTAAACTTTCTAGTCAAGAGGACACAAAATCTTTTGTTATGGTTGTTTATATGTAAGAAAAATTTTGTTTTAAAATGACGTAGCAGTTAGCCAATGCTGTAGAGCAAGTCACACCAAAGCTGAATGGCTTCAGACAATATGTATTTATTAGTTTTTATGAGTTTGTAGATCAGCTGGACAGTCGGCTGATCTGGGCAAGGCTGACCTTACCTTAACAAGACATGTTCATATGTTTTTGTTCAACTGGTGATTTGGCGGGGCTGCTGGTGTAGGACAGCCTTATGCACATGTGAGGCAGTTGGGGAGCCAAAGGTGATGAAGCTATGGGCCTCCCGTCATCCACCAGGCTAGATGAGACTTATTCTTTCTTGAGATACAAGCTCAGAACTGGAATTACTTTTGCCATATTCTGTTGGCCAGAGCAAGGCACAAGGTTAACCCAGATTCCAGGAATTGGGAAATAAGATTGGCCTCTCGATGAACGAACAGAGCTAAAGGGGTCATGTGACAAAGGCCATGGCTGCAGGAAAATGTGAAGACTCAGTCATTTTTGTCACCAATCTACCACAGTCACAAATAATGTTTTAATGGCTGTGAAAATATAGTGATAACCAAGATCCAATCATCGTCTTCAAGAATATCTGTTTAGACTGGGGAAAGAACTAGACACAGCTAATTAAAATGCAATGTAATAAAAAACAGCAGAGATAATGTGGGACCTAGAGGTAGGGCAACTCCTGCTCAAGAGACTTGGGGAATGCTTCTCAGAGGCAGTGACCTTTGAGCCAGGTCTTGTTCAGGGCTGGATCCCAGTGCCTGACATGGTTCCTGGCTTACAGTAAGCACTCAGTAAATATTTGATGAATAAATAAATGAAGAATGAGAAGGAGTTGGCATAAAGCGATTGAAAAGAAAACCATTCCAAGGAGAAGAACCAGTATGAGGCATGAAAAAAAGAACTTAACATTTCATCTGTGAGACTATTTATTTTTTCTATGAATATTTGCTAAATGTCCACTATGTGCTACACACTAGGGATAAGGAACATGAACCCTCAAGGGAACGGGAATGAGAATATACCTGTGCGTTCCCTCTCCATAGTGTGAGAGAGAATATGCCTACCTCCCCTAACTCCTTATGCCCTAGTCACAGAAACATCACCACGCCACCACTTTTCATGTGACGGAATCAATACTGGTGAACTCAGGAAGGATGCAATCCAGTGGCAAATGCTGGGCTGTCCTAGTGCATGAGCTCAAACCTCCAAATGCACTCACTCAGTCGTGGCCAGACCCTTTGCTACTGTCTCATCAGAAGCCCTCATTTTTATTCCTCTTCCAAAGTCAAGTGCTTAAAAAGGATATGGTCCATAAGCAATGGGTTACCAGTTGGAATTCTGGACTATCTTAGAATACTTTCTAGGTTTTATGGAAACCGTATTTTGGTCCTGGGACATAAACAGGCCTAGCATAGCTTTTGCAGGTCTTGTAAATACGTCAGCGCTCTTCTAAACGGCATGCGCTGAGTGGAGCTCCATTTTTTTCAATCTACCCCATGTTATTTAAGGTTAGTTGTCAAAGGTATAATATCATAAGAGGTTTGCAAAGGTGTCTGACATGCAAAAACCTTTGTCAGTGAGTGCCAAAACCCTATGCCTTGGGTTTTCTCCATGTGTTTAATACCCATCCAAAGTGGAAAGCTCATGTATCCTTATCAATCAAATATACCCAGAGTAACCCATAAAAGCATAAAGACAATACATAGATTAAAAGGATTATATGTCCCTAAGTTTGGCGGCTTGAATTCTGTTAGGCTTACCTCGATTTAAGGACTGCAGACAGAAGTTCATTTCCATGGGCTGAAATACAGCTCTCTATTTTGTCTACTTAACTTTGTAATTCTAAGTAGATATCCACGATATTCAAATACTTAACAACCAGTAGGACATAGGTACTGACCAATCAGAATGGGCACAGGGAGGCCCAGGCATGCCAGCCATTAAGTTTTAGTTATTAGGTGGCAGGGGGTTCTGGAAGAGGCATGGGGGCTGCTGCTGCTCTGCTGGCAGTGATTTGGCAGGCGGAGTAACTGTAGAGCTGCTATGCTTGACCAGTCATCACAACTGGCTCTGTGCCACGAGGCAGGTACCTGGTCCACATCTGATGAATCCCTGTCTTTCCAGTTATGACCAATCGTGGCAAAGCTCATTGCAATATACTTCATAATTGCTGATTTCTAATATTGAGGGATAAGGTTGATGGGCCATGTACAAACTGACAAATATACTTTGCCTTTATTTCAAGTGACACCAACAACCAATCTTTTTTATTGTAGGGAAGACATTATACATTTAAGAAGACCAGGATGAGTAACAAATGGTTATGTGAAGTCAGCTAGCTAAATGTGTCATAAAAGTGAAAGAACTGCCAAGCAAATGTAAAAGCAGACCTTGCTTTGGGGTTAGCAATGTCAACATTTCCTTTTCTCTTCCTGCCATGTCTCCCCCCACATTCTTTGATTCTCTCAACCCCACTGTCGTTAACTTGTATGACTGGTCTGGAGGGCTGAGCGCTAGCAGGGCAGGCTTGTAAAGGACTCGTGAAAAATGATCCAAGGATGCAGTCTTTGGTGCGGGCGCTGGGCTTCCTTTCCAGTTTCTTGTTTTTCTGATCTTTAAAGGCAAATTCTTTGCTAGTGCAGTAAGACTGGAGCTTGATAAACAGAACAAATGTTATTTTAAACACCATAATAATAATAATTTAATCAAATGTGATTTGCTTTTAATAACTTTATTGGCCCCTTCATTTTGAAAAGTGGCCATGTGAATGGCTTTTGCATTTTTAACAAGAGAGGAAATAAATGATCCCGCCGCCTGTAGGAGCAGGAGACTAATGCTGCTTATTCCCACACTCTTTGTTTCATGGAACGAAGGCAGCAGACCCTGCCTTTATAAGCCATTGGCCTTGATAAAACCAATGGCAGCAGTGGGCTTGGTCCTTTCCGGAAACTTGAAGGTATCCACCAGGCAGGTCAGCACTAGCATTTGCAGTGTGTCTAATCATTCGCAAAGCACTTTCACTAACGTGCACTCCTTTAAATCCTGTGACTCCTATTTCACAGAGGAGACACTCAAAGTAACACCGACTCACTCAGTGCCATGCCATGAGTAAGTGGTGGCTTTGGGACTTGAACCCTGTCCTTCTACCTCCACATTCAAGCCCCTGCCTCTACACCATGGTGGATGATGCGTCACTATAACTAGCTTAGGTGGCTCATGCTGTAAATGTAAAAACAACTGAATTCTGTACATTCCTAAACCATACCCCCGTATACCAAGGACTGTCTTCAAAAGAAAACAAAAATAAATAAACAAGTCATCATTAGACCAACAAACTGCCAGAGCGATTCGCATTAGAAAACTTCATTCGCTCACACCTAAAACCCTGTCTAACGTAAGTGGTTTCTAGTGGTAGCAGTGCCTATTGCTACTCCCTACAACAAGGGGATACTGTTTCAGAACAATCTGCGAATTCAGGATGGGGCCATCATTAAAGCTTTTGTAGGCTGTTAACTTTCATTCTGCTGGAGCCCAGAGCTCAGAGAACCAACCGTCCGTATTTTATCCTTACTCTTTGTGAAACTTGCTTCACCCCAAGTAAACTTTGTAAACTAACTTGATGTCACTGTGAATTCCAGACAGTCAAGCCACATCCCAGGTCAGAAGGACCACAGATTGGTGAAATTTGGTGATAATGCCAGAACCCAGTCCTGAGTCCTTAAAACTGAGTACCAGACAAAGAACAGGGGTAACAAAGGGGTTGGGGTCGAGATAGGGAACAGAAGGTTACATAGGATGCACTGGATTCCCCTCTCTTGGAGTCCCCTAAAAACTGCTTTGAGAAAAAAAAAAGGTGACTAGTGAGTTTATTTATGCTTTTTAAAAAAGCACTGCCAATCCCAATTTATCAGTTACTGTCTTGTGACAATTTATTCATTGTTCACTGTTAGAAGCCAGAAGTTACATAGAAATGCATGATTGGTGATAGCTTCTCTATTTCAATATGGTATAATAGAGATAACACAGTGCCCAAAAGCTCTGCAGCCGACTTTTTGTCTGCTTTGTCTCTTTTCATTACTCTATCAGAATCTTCATTTAATATAATCCAAAAAAGCAAGGTAATTGCTTCACTTATCGGTTATCATCGCTCCCGCATACTTATCGTGTCAAAATTATTTATGTGGATAGGCCAGGTTGATCTTGCTGCATTCAGAAGCTTAAAATTTGAATAACTGTTCTGCCAGTTAGGTTATCAAAATTGCAGCATAAGCAATGAGCTTCTCTTTTCTGGATGTTGGAGGAGGGAAAAGGAATAACCTCCTAGGTGTGCAGGGGGAAAGGGAAGCACAGGGCCACGGTGGCACGCAGAGCCAGCTCTTCTGGCAAAAGGAAAGAGGAAACAGCCACAATATGGAGAGAGGAACTAGAAGATTCATTGTGTGGGTCTATGACAAAGCAAAAGAGAAATGAAGTCAACTGGACACTTCCTTTCGGTGTTCTTCCTCAACAGTTATCTCCAGAATGATCGATACAATTATTCCGAAAGGCAAGACAGGCATTGCAACCTGGGTCTTCACATACCCACCCCTCCCCTTATGAGGCCCTCCACAGATGAGTATTTCAATATGCATTTGCCTCCTTGTTAATCATTTTTCAGTTGTCAAGTACTTCATCACTTTAAAGACATATTAGGCTAATGTGAAATGTGGCAGGTTTTCAGTCAAGAAGTGAACACTTATTTCTACAAAATCATTTTTGTTCGATAAGTCTTGTTTTGAGGCATCTAAGACTCTTTCGCTCTTTGTCTTACAAATGTTGATGGTAAAAAGAAATTACTTTAGAGTGTTCATTCCCAGCTCAACATCCAGGACCGTGGCTATAGGCAGAGACGAGTCAAGTGGATGTACATTTTGATTCTTGCCGAATTTTGTGAACTCTCTTAGTGAAACCCTCAGAACCAACAGGGACTTCCTATCCCTCTTGTTTCAGAGCCACTAACCCTCTCTCAAAATGTCTATGGTGCAGTGGGACCCTCTCATATGGAGCCAGTCATTCTCATACTCAGTAAGGGAATGACCAGAGCTAACGGATGATATTCTTGTGATTGTCTTCAGATCATCTTAGGCTAAGTAATGTGTACGTTTTAATATTTTTCAAATTCTCTCAATGTGACAGAAAATTCTTTTTAAACTTATTTACCCAGATCCTGCTGCACTAGTAGCTAGTATCTAATATCAATAAGAAAGATTTATCAGGACTCTCAATTTATTTCTTAAAGTATGGCTGATTTTTTGTTGCAGCTTTAATTCCTCATTTATAGTGGTGAGCCATGGAGCTGGAAGCATGTGAGAGGGAGCACTAGGTCATATTTGTGGTTTTCTCTTAGCTGTTTTGGTAAATTTTCTGAGGGATAAATGCATGCTTAAAATCCAGCATTTATATTAATTCTCTGGTAGTTACCACTATTCTGGAAGTTAGAACCAAAAGCTTTGACCTTTAAAGATCCTTCCCAACCCTGAAATTTGATTATTATTTAAGAATCTAACACAATGTCGCTGTATTTGAAGAAATATCCATATCTGGGATAATAGTCAATATCCCAGGGCCCAGGAGAATGTCTGGTATCCAGCATGCATTCAAAAATATATTAGGTGAATAAATGAATGAGTGAATACTCTTTTTCCCTAAACTTCAACCTTGAAAATGCCACTCAACATTCAGCAAACACGGAGCACCGCTATCACCTAAGAGGCCCTGTCAAAGGCCTGGCTCGCATAACAACTCTTCAGAGACCTACCCCTGGTCACTTGGCACATTATTTACTGACTCTGTAGCACCAATACATACTCCCTTGGATTGTCATTACGTATATGCCTCTTTTATATGCCTGTCTTATGCTGAAGGCAGGGACTGTGTCTATATACTTTATTATTTCCATAATGATTGATGAAGTACTCATTCACATTAAATATAAATAAATTTCTAATAAAAAATGAACTGATTCATTTTAAACAATGTCTGAAGCATGGGAACAAAACCATCAGCATTGTACTTCTACCTTAAGCACACCGACTTCCCTATTATTTTTTTACTGTCTATATGTTCATCACTACACATTATGATGCTTCTATCTAAACCAAAATTGGTATAAAACATGGAGGTAGGAATGTTAATGAGTATCTATTGAATGCTTACTTCTAAGAAATGAGAAAAGTAAATTACTTAAACCTAAATCCAGCTTGCCTTTAATGCAAGTCCACTACACCATTTATTTCTTAATTTATTTGTTACATTTGACCATGTGCCAGCCAGTGTGCTGCTACTGAGATTGAAGGATAAATAAGATGCTTCTTCTGCCTTGTCCAGTGATTATATGGTAATTATATAGTTTAGAAATCTATTTGCTATCTGCTAGTTGTGTAGCCGTGGGCTATTCAAGTGTCTTCTCAGGGCCTCAGCTTCTTTAATTGGTTATAGAAAGATCATTGTTCTGAAGTCATGCTCCTGTGATATAGTTATTATTTCCTGATGCAGTGCCTAGTAGGTAGTAGGCACTCAACAAATGTTCATTGTATCTCCATTTCCAAAATATCAAGGGGACACAAAGACAGAGAAACTACCTCAAAATATATAGCAAGAAAGGCTTTGCAGGGTTCAGACTGGAAGGACCAATGGAAAATTTGAAAGATAAAGAGGAGAAAGAAATAGATCCCAGCAGTGGCAGCATTATAGACAAAGGCTAGAAGCGTGAAAGATTTTGTCAAATTATAGTCAGTGGATAATACTACTTGGGGACTCTAAGAACTCCTCATCTTTTTCTTCTACCTAAGTATTGTCTAATAGTTATCCCCTACTTCAAAAATGTGAGGATTCTTTTTTCCTTCTTAATCAAAACAACTTATATCAGCACTTATTCTGTGTTATTTCAGAGTAATGACTTAGTTTATTGAAATCATCTTGAATTTAATTTTAAATTCTAAAGTAAGGCAGCACCATCAGTTTTCAGTCATATATGCAAAATTTTAACATATATCCTACATGTTATCAAGACAGGATTTGGCTTCTGAATAATGGCTCTGTTAATATTTTCAATTTAACATCATATTTCTATGTTATTAGAAACATCTACATGACAGTGCATGTTTATGCAAAAATAGAGAAATGTGGCCAAAATCTAGATGTCTTCAGTTACCTAGATGTTTGACAAGATATGGATTTAATCCTAACAAAATGATGGCAATAAATAAAATAAATAAACTCTAATATTTTTACATTAAAAACAGTTATCTAGTTTTGGATACTTAATGTTATGTTGATATAATACATGAATACATATTTCCTCTACTCATTACTGCCATTACTATGTAAGACTGTCTAAAACTTATTTGGGTCAAGGTAATCAGTATGCCTGCTTTTTCACTCTATTAAAGGTCATTAATTCTCAAACAACTTTTTATTGCCTTTTAAAAATAGGTATTCCATTGGCTTTTTCCCAGTGATCTGGGGTCCTGCCAATCCTCCACAGATCTTCACATGTTATCGTTCTTGGCTCTGTGATTACATCAATTATTTTCTTGGCAAATCCAAGGTAGAATTGGTCAAGCTCAACTAACATAAAAATATGTAACATCCCAAAGTAAATTGTAGGCTAGTTCAAGTTCTTTTTTAACTTTAATTTTTATCCTAGCCTTTTTAGGTTAGGTACTTCTCTATAGTTACTTTCTTTTGTGATCACGCTATTCTGTACACACATGGGACTGCCAAGAGGCTTAGAGAACAATTTAAAATCATCCAAAGCCCTTAACACTATTAAATCCTACTTGATCCATGAAGAATAATTAGCAAGGTCTGGGGAACTTGTATGGGAATTTACCTATTTACAGTTAGGTCTGTCTGTTTGTGAACAGCCAGATGAGTGTTAGCCAGATTCAGATAAGCATTTACAGCAGTTCTAAGATAGCCATATAGTTTCTTAATTCAAGATGATGGACAGGACCTGTATTGCCTCCTTTCCATACTAAATCTTCATTGAAATTACAATTCATATATAAAAAATAAATAAATCCTTGACAGTTGAAACAATCCAAAAAAAAAAAAAAAAAAACGAGGAGTAAAAGGGATGACATTAGCAGGCCAGAGAGTATGACAGTCTGGGAAGATAGGAAGAAGTTTGGATTCTGTTGTTAAATAAACTCTAGCAGAAGAAATTGCAACCTAAAATACACACGTAGGAAAGAGGTGTCATGGAGGTGGGGTTCATTTTCTTTAAAATATCTCTGGAGAGGCTCCAAACAGGTACAGATAGAAGAAATTGTTAAGAGGCAGCAATAAAGTTTTGTAATGGGAAGACCATCTTCAGGACAGCTGTGTGAGGGACTCCCTCTTCTTCTTCTATACATGGAGTAGTTGGCTTATTGGCAATTTGTGATACCCCATGCCTGTTAATGTGCTAAAAGAAAAAAGCCACTTGTCAGTAGAGTTCACCCTTTGACACAGAGCCTAAAGGCAGCCCTCTCATTCAGAACACTGGCCTTTTGGGGAAAATGGTCCATTCAACTGCAAAGGATATGAAGGCTAGCTATTATAAATATAAGCATATTTATAATATAGTCCTTTATATCCCCAAATTAATGATGAATGAGGGATTACCAGACAGTTAAGGGAAATCAAGTAGAAGAAAAAGAAAGACAAAGGTGAATACACAAAAATTGACGACCGAAGCAGCAGTGGTAATGGGAGGAATAAGAGAGAACATTAAAATTTTCTAATAAGTATCCTCAAAATTTCAAGAATATATTGTGTTTATAATATAAAAGAGTCTGCTATGAATTCTTGAAAGTTAAAAAATATATAATCACATAAAAAACTGCAAGCTAAACCACAGCAGATAGAAGCAAAGACTGAAACTTAATGTGGAAGGTGGAATTAATAAAACATTCCACAATGGAAAGGGGGAAAAAAAAAGGAAAAAAATGCACAAAGAGTTATTTCAAGAAATATAAAACCTCATTATTCAAAATGTGATTCACTCACCAGCAGGATCAGCATCATCTATTTCATTAGAAATTAAAGTCACAGGCCTCACTTAAGACTTACTGACTCAGATTCTTCACTTTGAAAAGATCTGCAGGTAAATCGCATGCATTAAAACTTGAAAAGCAATGATATAAAGCATATATCCAGGTCTTACATGGTTTGGAGGAAGACAACATAAACAGTGAAGGAGTTGAAATAATCAAAGAAATAACAAAAGAAAATAGATGAAGACCATTTCCTGGAGCTGGGAAAAATATCAACCCAACAATTGGCAACCCCACCAAATGTCAACTGGACAAAAATGCATTAGCTACATACTTGCAAAATTTCAGAACTAAGCTGAAGAGAAAAATTCTAAAAGATTTCAAGGAGAGAGAAATAAAAAGTGCTAAAAAGGAATGACCATCAGATCGACATCAATGCCTTACCAACATCACCAGCTCTTAAAAGCTTGTAAAGCAACTTTAAACCTAGAATACTACATCGAAAGCAATTATAAATAAAATTTAAGTGAATAATAAAGGCATTTTAGACATAAAGAAGTCAAATAGTCTATTCTACATGTACCTTTTTATTACTTCTTTAAAGATTTTATTTATTTATTTATTTATTTTTATTTTATTTATTTATTTATTTATTTATTTATTTATTTATTTATTATTTGTGGGAGAGAGTAAGTACTGTGAGCAGGACGAGGGGTGGGTGGGAGAGAAAGAGAGAGAATCTCAAGCAAGCTCCACACTGAGCCTAGAGCCCAATGCAGGGCTGGATCTCATGACCCTGAGATCATTACCTGAGCAGAAACCAAGAGACAGATGCTTAACTGAGTTACCCAGGTGCCCCTCATCCATCTTTTTTAAGGAAAATATGAGGACAGACTCCAGTAATATGAAAAAAATAATTGAAGAAAGAAGAAGAAAAGGAGTCTAAGAACAATTTAATCCAATCCACAGGTACAATGAAAGAAATCTCATAACTATCAGTAGGCCCAAAAAGTAATGAATAGGAAATAGAAAGAAACCAGAGGACTTTATGAAGAAAAAATACATACATAAATAAAACTGGAGGTGGATTGAGGATGGCAGTGTGCATATGAAAATAAATGTAAAAGAAAGTCATGGTAAAATATGAGGCAAACTAAAATATGACATCATTTTGAGCAGTTATAGATATATATATCAGATATTATTTTCAAGTAAAACTCTAGAGAATATTTGAAAGACACTGGATACAGAAGGAAATGTAATGGTACAATCTATAAGTAAGTTATTAAAATAATAACGCTTGCATATAAATTGCTTTAAACTAAAAAAATGTAAAATATAACCATTGATTTGACAGAAATCAGCAGGGAGGAAGAAAAAAAGAAAGTATAGGCACACTGATTTCTTCATCTCACCTAATACAGGGAAAATAGAGCCTGTCCTAAGTGGTGATTGAAAATCATAGGTTAGGAGCCTTGGTGTCCATCAAAAGATGAATGGACAAAGAAGATGTGGTCTATGTATACAATGGAATATTACTCAGCCATTAGAAATGACAAATACCCACCATTTGCTTTGACGTGGATGGAACTGGAGGGTGTTATGCTGAGTGAAATAAGTCAATTGGAAAAGGACAAACATTATATGGTCTCATTCATTTGGGAAATATAAAAATTAGTGAAAGGGAATAAAGGGAAAGGAGAGAGGATGAGTGAAAATATCAGTGAGGGTGACAAAGCATGAGAGACACCTAATTCTGGGAAACGAACAAGGGGTAGTGGTGTGGAGGTGGGCAGGGGGTTGGGGTGACTGGGTGATGGGCACTGAGGGGGCCACTTGGCAGGATGAGCATTGGATGTTATGCTAAATGTTGGCAAATTGCAGTCCAATTAAAAAAAAAAGAAAAAAGAAAGAAAATCATATGTTAAGTACAATGTTAAGTAACAAAGACAATTAATAGAAAAATGAAAACAAAACAAAAAAACAACAACAAAACCCTGAATTTAAAGGAGCATAGGGGAGAAAGGAGAAAGTAAAAGTATGAGTGTATGAAATTTGGCATCTTTCATCCGGAAATCTACAGATGCTACCTGAAGTCTTAAGAAAATCAAGAATATGATGTATTCTTTAGAAATATGATGGTAAATACCAGAAGAGCTCAAAAGTGAAACAATGAAAGTCATTAACTTTGGAAATCTTTGGACATCAGTGAAGGGCAGTGAGGATAAATTTTGCTTTTCTTCCACTTCCCATTCATACAAGTTTGAATATTTTAACCATTAAAATATATATATATATATATAATATATATATTAACCATTACAAATATATATATGTATAATTTAAAAGTAAAAAATAAAAATAACTTCAAGGGGAATGTATATGATAGATACTTAGTTACTACTAAGAAGAATAAGCACAGAAAATTTACTAGCAAGTATCTGTTGATTCAACAAACTCTTGGAGCGCCTACTCTGTGCGTGTTCCTGTGGGAAAACAGTCTACAACAGTGAGCCGCACAGACCCAGCCCCTATCATGACAGAGCTTTGTGTCTATCCATAAAGACAGGCGTTAAATAATTACACAAATACATTGCTCAATATTGTGTTACATGCTGTGAAGGATAAGTATATAATGAGAAAATATAACAGGGGAATTTAAACCTGGGAAACCAAGTCCCTTTGGGCAAAGTCGTATAATAAGCAAAGTTTAACAAAATTTGAATTCTTGGTACTAACATATAAAGGTTATTAGACACACAGGAAACAACCAGTAAGAATTGTTTAACTAAAAGCAACCAGTGCTCGCTTCAGTAGCACATATACTAACACTGGAATGATACAGAGAAGATTAGCATGGCTCCTGCGCAAGGATGACATGCAAATTCATGAAGCGTTCCTTAAAAAAAAAACAACAAAAAAACCAAAACAAACAAACAAACAAACAAAAAACTAACTAAAATAACAAAATGAAAGCAACTAAATTAGTTCCCACCTAAGCAAAGTTCTGTCCCTTATTCTGTAGAACTCAAAAAGCATTTATAGATTTCCACGGTTTTAAGTGTTCTGAGCTTGAGAAATTTTTCCCCAAAATGAATCAAAAACTTAATTTTTTTTTCCAAAAATAATATATTGAAAGCTGACAATGTGGCAATCTGCTGTAAGGCTAGGTAAAGATCAACCCACTTTAACATGTTTTAAAAAAAAAAAAAGCCTAGTATTGCTAGAGCTGTCAAGAACTTCAAGTTGTGAAGGAAGTAATTTGATCTCCTGCACTTAAAAACTATTTACTTACCCATTTCCATCAGCATTCACTCATATAAACTAAGTGTGAGGACCAGAAAGCATATTTTTATTCAGCCTGTATCCAACTGGGATACAACATAGAATGTGAGAGAGTAGTAGGTCTTCTGATATGATCAGAGGACTGGTCACCAGGGAAGCCTGTCCTGAGCAGAAGAGTTTGGGTAGGGAGCACCAAAGGAGAATTTTAGTTAAATAATTAGGAGACCATTTTATAATTTAATAAAAGTGTCAGGACTGGCCTTTAAAATAGTCTGGGCTTTCTCATGAGTCATGTCAAAACTGACATGGTAAAGCCAATTATCGACTGCCAGGACCCCATAAACGGGCCACCTCCATTACAATGGGCCTGTGCCTGACTTCTACCTGAGATTCCGCTGCCCTACTGTCTGCACTCACCCCTTCTCATGCTTCTGGTTTGGCAACCTGTTAACCATTTGATCAGACTAGAACTGTGGAATTAAGACACTTTATTACTGGTTGTTCTTTGGGAAAGAATCAATTAATGTCTATTCTAAGCCCGTAACTCTACATGCACAGATGCACTGGATAAGATACACAGAAAGAGTTCATATTTGTGCAAATCCAGCAAAGTCAAGCAAGCAAGTTATCTTTCCCACAAATAAGAAAGTTATATTTCAACTTAATTTACTAATTTACTATGGTTCTTAAAATGACAAGTGTAGTAATAGATGAATCCAAGCCTTTTAACATAGAAAAGTCAACAGACACTAGATAGTTGATTGCCTCTTATGTGCATCTTAATCTTGGAAATTTTGCCAAACCCCTAGGAAGCTGAAGTTAGGGTAATAATTTCAAATAAGTTTACGTTTCAGTCCACTCTTACCACTGCTGTTCAACATAGTTCTGGAAGTCCTCGCCTCAGCAATCAGACAACAAAAAGACATTAAAGGCATTCAAATTGGCAAAGAAGAAGTCAAACTCTCCCTCTTCGCCGATGACATGATACTCTACATAGAAAACCCAAAAGCCTCCACCCCAAGATTGCTAGAACTCATACAGCAATTTGGTAGCGTGGCAGGATACAAGTTTACGTTTCAGATTGACTTCCTTGGGAAACCCAAAAAGACAGCAGTATTCATTCCTCAATGTTCCTTTGGTTTTGGTTTTGTTTTCTTTTGGGGGTAGGAAGGGAGTATTTTGCTCTTGTTAAATCACTTTCCAGTATCCTAATCATACTAATAATCCCTGCTTTGGAGAATCTCTGATATTTTGTAATAGCTGTTTCAGAGCCATCTTAGAAACTTTTATACAGCATTTACTGCCTGCCAGGACACTAAGTGCTTTATATATATTAACTCAGGTTATACTTAAACAGCCCTAGATGGTTGGTATTCAGAGAGGTTGTGTAATTTACCCAAAGTCACACAGCTAAATAGGTGGTGGACCCGGCATGTGAACCGGAGCAGTCTGCCTGCAAGGCTCTGGAATATAAAGCATAACTTGTAAATAAGCATCACAGTTTCACTTTGATTTTCATTACTGTTTCATCAACGTTTATCTTGAGGCTTGGCAAGCCTCAAGTGTCACCGATTCCTCTGTCTCCTGAACATTCTCTCCCTTCCCCCTTGGCTCCCTACCTGCATTTCCGGCCTGCCTGTCAGATAGTTAATGATCTGCACACAAACACTTACATGAACTAGTGGAGCTAAGCCTTTAAAAGAATCCTGGGGGAATCCTTTAAAGACTCTTTTACAATATGAATAATCACCCCCTAATTTATTCATCTGCAAATTTTTGTTTTGATATAATAGATTTTCTTCGGGAGGGGCCAAACCGATGCCTGCTTTTTTTTTTTTAGCTCTTCTGAGATGCATCAGCTTTGCTTTGCCATTTTGTAATTCAAGAAACCCGATTATTTTAACGTCCACAACAACCATTCTCCTTTTAGAGTTTATGAAAGTGAAAGATACGTGGCACAAAAACTCTTTGTCAGGGAATATTTCTCGTGAAATGGAAATTTTAGCTCCTCTGACTTACTTGGAATGCGTATTTGTTCAGACACAGGACAGGGAAAATAAAATTTAAGTGTCCAGAATATTATTTCTATCCATTTTAATTTTGTCAGGCCAGACCCAGTTTCCATAGCAGATGAAATTAAATTTTTATATCAACTCACTTCTCACTTTAATGTCAAGAAATTTGCTGTTCTATATGCTTAGACTTTCAAGTAAATATCAGCTAACCCTGATTGCTGCAATCACCTCTTTGACTGATCTAGCAGCTCTGTGAGTCCCACCCTCCGGCAGATTTAGTTTTCTGAGATCAGCAACAAAAACCAGACTAAAGCATCTCATCCCATACTTTGACAGAAACTAAGGAGACTCAGTATGAGCAGCCGGCCCAAAGTTGCCATCAGGTCAATCAACGGTATGGACGTAGAACTTCACGTCGGGAGCATAATAATGGGTTTGTCTCCCTTGCTGAACCCCGCATTTTGATTCCAAGTACTCCCTTCGAGTGAGTTTGAGGTTCAAATTGAGCTCTTCTGTTGTAATACGATAACTTACACAGTTAATGGCAAGCGGTGGAGGTCAACATTGATGGGGATAGCCTATTTGCTTTTCCCTGAGGTCTCCAAACACATTTTCTAAACTCTTCCATGTGGTCCAGACCATGTTATGGATTTGTTAACTTTGCAATACATTTGATTGAAACATCATAATTCTTTCCATGACAATAGTGTCTGATGTTACAGATGCCCAACCAGCAAGGTCAATAGTTGACAGATGGAAGTTGGAGCCAAGCAATCACATTTCCCAAGCCATTCTAAAGAATGTAACTGAAGAAAGGTGGGACTGGGCCTAAAACACACCAAACGGTAAAAAGCACAAAGATAATTGCTTCAAATTTAATGAATCTTTCTTTGATATGACAACCAATCCAAGAATCTCTGGATTCCCTTTCTCTGATAAAAGTCAAAACATTTTTGAGGCGGTGGCAGTTTATCTAAATTACTGTTTTTCCTCCATCAGTCTTTAGGCTTAATCTCATTTGCTTTTATGGATATGGTAACCCTTTGGAATAGCTTTTAACCTTTTAAAAGTTGCCTTGACCCGAAGAGCCTAAAAAATTTTTAATACAATATTGAATAATAAAAATTGAACAATTGAGTGCTTTTCTTACCAGCAGTCTGCATGTAGTGCTCTAGGTCCCAGAGCAGAGTTTCTGTCTGAATAAAAAAAAAAAAAAAAAAAAAAAATTAAAATACCTGCGTATAGCTTGCTTCCAGCAGAAACCTTCAGCTCTGACCTCTGTTTCATTGGCTCCATTGTTCCTTCTGCCACCACAATATATTGGCTTTCTCTTTTCCGGAGAAAGAGTGTGCTTTATCCCGCAGCACGTCAGCTTCGAAGGGCTCTTACTTCAAGTGTCCAGAGCATCATTATGGTAAATTTAAGAAATCCTCAGCTTAAAATTGTCTCTTTCAATTGCACATAATGTAGGTAACTTCATGACTAAATGTTATAGACCAAGCCTTTTGTTGGCTTTGTTTTTTTCTTACCATAGTCTCTAGGACATTTTCTATTTTGTGTTTGGTTAAGATGCAGGACAAGATGATGAGCTGCAAATGCAGCTCAATTTTTTGTATTAATCTTCGTGTTGTGGAACTTAATTACCAAATTAAAAACAAGATGGTATCCCTGCCATCCTGGGAAAAGGGATGGGGGCCCTCCAGGTGAATGCTAGCCCCCTGGGAGGGGTGGGGGGGTAGGGTTGTGGTAAGGGGTTCCTGGGGAAAGCTGCTGGGAGAGGAGGCCCTTCCCTGGGCAGAGCTACCTCCCACCTGGCAGGCCCGGCTGGGAGCCAGGAGCCACGCTTCCTCCCGCATCCAGAGCCTGGGAGGCCCTGTGGGGTGGGATGTCAGTCAGCTGACACTGCCTCCTGCTCTCTCTATCTGAGAGTGGGATCTGCATTTTCTAAGCCAGTTGGCAGCACGCACCACAAACAGCAACGCACCGCAGGCCTGCGGTATAGACTGTCACCCTGTGATAAGTGTGCCGGCTCAGTGGTGCAAAGGTTTTCAGATACCCTCCCTTGGGCTATCGTTCTCTTCCTCCTCCTCCCCTCTCCCCCGCACACCCCGAGCATGGGGCTCTCCAGTGCCCTTCTCCAAATAGTCACAATAACCCATCCCGGCCAGTGATGCTTAAAATTGAACCATGGTTCAGGGGAGCAGTAGGCTCTCCCTGCAAGCACCCTAATGTGTTAAACAGCCATGCCAGGTAGCTCTCTCCCTTCTCAGAACCAACTACTTATAGAGACCATCTGTCAGTGGAAGTTCGTTTTTATGCAAGTTCTCTAACCTAGCGTTGGAAGGATAAACAAACTCTGTACTTAGATAGTTTTCTCTAAGAGCAGCGTCTCCCTAATCGTCCCCTCAAGCCGCCTGCTTCCGCTGGAGGCCTAGAAACAGGAGAGGAGCCGGGTTTTGGAGCCGTCTGGTGACTGAGCACCTACCTCCAACAGGACCACGTTTGTACAGCTGAGGCTTGACATGCAGGGCCCTTTAGACGGTTGGAATTATTTCATTTGGCACCACGATTGCCTCAAATGATACATATTTTCAGGGAAAGAAACACTGCGAAAGAAAACTTGAACCAATAGGGACATTTATTCTCCAGGTTTAAAATTAATTTCCTGTATTTCTCTGGCTTTAAAAAAAATTCTATTGGAACTGCAACTTTATGAGAAGAAAAATCAAAAACTATTTCTTTTACGCTGAGCCCAGTATCAGATGAAATGGAAATGTAAGGATTTCCTTAGCGTTAACCCGCTGGAATTCTCCAGCTGAGAACTGAGGTCTGCAGGCTGTTTTAGGTTAAGACCTTGCTCCACTCCATGTTAGGTAATCAGATGTCATTTAGGCAAAATAAATGAGAAGTACTCAAGGAATCAGAAGAGGTGAAAGAGCAGAATCTGGTTTGGATAAAAGTTTAATTCTTCAGTTCCAAGAGGCAGAGCCCTTCGAAGATGCTGAGCAAAGTCAGACAGGAGGGGCCGAGTAATGAAGATGGATGCAGCTTGTTATCAGCAGGCCGTTTGCTAGGGCTTGACGTAACCTCAAACATTGCAGATAGCTCAATGGCACTTGCCACTAAACCCCTAATTAATGAATAGCAGGCCCTAAATTAACAATGTGCATTTACAGACGAATTCTGGGCACTCATTAAGCGATGGTCAAATACCAAGCAGCAACTGTTGGCTTACTCCTGCTGGATTGCTCCATCCACCGGGCGTTTGGGAGGAGTGGTCACCAGGGCTTTCCTGTCTGCTAGGCCTGAGACCAGCTGCGCAGCAGAAAGGGACGCGCTGCTGCTCGCTGCTCGGGGAGGGAAAGGGCGAGGAGATGCGAGCTCAGCTTTGAGCGGGAACACCTGTGCTTGCCATTCTTAGGGGCGCAGAAACCATCTCTGATTTAGCTGGTGCAGCCAATAAAAGTTAAAAAAAAAAAAAAAAAGAAAAGAAAAGAAAGTAAAAAGTTTGAATCCTAACCAACTCGGCCAGGGGAGGAAGGAGACTGCAGAGAGCAGCCCCACAGTGCACTTTCGTGGGCGGGCTGGAATGCGCTCTGGGGGCGGAGGGTTGAGACAATGTGTAGATTTGTTTGGCAAAAGCTTCATTAATAAACAATTAAGGGCTTGTGGTGAGGGAGCTGGGGTCTGGCTGCAGCCTCCTCCTGACGGCCCCTGCACTGAAGCAGGAGGCCCCAGCCCCAAAGCCGCCCAGGCCCTGTGACCAGAGCCAACCAAAAGCGCTTTCTGCAGCAAACGGTAGCCAAGCTAATTATCTAGCACCTTCTGTGGGGGGTTTTCCTCTGGATTTCGAGGAATAAAAAATGGGGAGCTGCGGGCTTGTAATGTCGCAAGGATGTAGCCCCCATGTGGGAAGGTGTATATATGACTATTAAATAATATTATTACCTTCAAGGCGTGCACAAGTGAAATAAAGATAGAAGCCAAGTATGAGTAAGAAATTGGAAAGTAAATTAAGTGGAAAAGAAACATTTTTTAAGCTTTTGTGGGAGGTGGCAATAAAAAAGACTCTTGCAAAGCCATGGTGAGGAGTAGAATGGATTTAAGGGGAGAGGATGTTCAGCAAACATCTCCCCTTGAGTCCCCTCTGCCCTGGCTAAAATCCTGAGGCGGGGCCCTTCTGTTGTGAAGGGAAAGCAGCTGAGGTTTACGAGCGGTCACTTTCCGGAAGCATCCATGCTAAAGAAAGCACAGCTGCCTGCCCGCTGAGGGCACAGGGCAGAGGCTGTGCAACAGCCTGGGCAAATTCCCCACGCTGCAGTGCCAGGATCCATGTATGGTCAAAAGCAAAGGCATTCTCTCTCGTTCCTGTGTATCATTCCCACATCCGGCTTTTCAAACTGGAGTTTGCATACTTTTAGGGACAGTGTATTCCTATGGCCCGTGGAGGCACTATGAAAGCAAACCGGTTGCCAAAGGAGAAAAAAACCAACCCCAAGCTCTTCATTTGAAAACACCAAAGGGACTTGTGTTGGGGCCGTGGCTAGGGGATGGGGGTGCTCTACTCCACACGTCTGCCATCCAAATATTCCTAAGTAATGAATGGGTAGGAATTGAACTGGGGGGAGGCGTGGTGAGGGGAACAGGTGTTTCCCTTTTCCCAAGGGCATTTCTCATTTATTATATATCTAGTCAAAAGTTTCTTTTTGAGCAGACTTTGTCACATCTAGCCAAACAGCGGCTGTGTGAAAAAAGCACCTTAAGCAATCATTTTAAGAGCTGCCCTCATTCCACATTGTGTGACTGAATACAAATCCTTTATACTCCCCAGTTTGATGATGAAATGGAGATTTAACCTCTGCTTGCCATCATTATCAGTTCACTGAGTTTCTGAGTCTAAACCACAAAGCTCCTGAAAATGTAAGTTACTGGATGTTTGCCCTCGCCCCATTCCCCCCACGCCCAAAGCAAGCCAAATACAGAGCTTACTGGGAGGGGAGAAGATCAATAGGAAACAGTTTCTTATTACAACATTCCCCTGGATTTCTCAGAACTCCATCTATGGTGCATTTCTACTCCCAGTGGTCATACAATTAGGGGGGAAAAAAAGTGAACTTCAGACAATAAAAGAGAATGAGCAAAGGACAGACACGAATCACAGTATCTTTTTCTGCCTCCATTATAATCTGTATAACCCAGCTCATCATGGCATATGTGTATAGGCCACATTTCCTCGGGTTTCAAAAGCCTGGTGGTTCAGTCAGAAATGTATGTCACAATAGAGCAACAAAAGAACTGTCCCTTACCTAACCCTCGCTGGCAACATCTCGAGATTCCCTGGTCCATTTTCTGATTCACGGGGTCGCCAGAGTGTGTCTCATGTGTGTCCCAGATCACTGCTAGTGGCCTCTGCTTCCACTTTATGGCATTTCCTCAACTTTCTGTCATTTCTGACTCCTAGAATGACACTCCAGATGTGAAAATTGACATCAATCCCCTAGGCCAGATATTTCCATCCCGACATAGTCTCTTTTAAGAGTGTGACCTTGGCCTTGAGAAGCTTTCCTGGACCTAAATAAAAGGAGCCCATTCTTCCTCCGTCTAACATATTATCTAGGAAGTTAAAGGCTAGCAATTTATTCTTGGGAAGGTCTTCTCCTTGGGGGTGCAAGTCATCAACTCCAACCTGACAGCTATTAATCCTCTTCTCTGTCCAAAGAAAGCTTCATCAGCTCATTTCACAAACCCAGATAAACATGTCTAGGTATACCCATGTATACAGTAGAGACCCTCATTCCGTGATCCTCAAATACACATGATTAAGTGAAATAATTTTTCCAAAAATGGTGTTACCACATACAGGATAATATATTACCCAGTTGTCAGCTTTATCCTTTAACACCAGTATTTTTGTAGGACTGCCTCTTGTAGGAAGGAAATCCTACCTGATATAACAAAAGAACCACAAAATACATTAATTGACAAAACATAACAGTTTATTTCTCACTCGAAAAACCCCAGAATGAGTGCTTTTTCAAGAAGCACTCATTTTTCAAGAAGAGATCCAGGGCCCCAGACTCATTCCACATCATAGCTCCACTATCTTTAACACATGGCCCCCAAGGTCACTACGCTCTTTTACATCAAACTGAAAGAAGGGGAAAGAGAGGCACACTGTTTCTTTATGCCCTTGACTCAACATCAACACACTGCATACAATCCATTGGTGAAAACCAATTGTGTAATCCTTCCTAGATGTAAGGACTGGGGAGCTGAAAATATAGTCCAGGGCTGGGAACTCATTTCTAATCAATAACTCTACACTCTGGAAGATGAGCACAAATGTTGAGGAAAGCCAAGCACCACCACCACCACTACTACTACTACTACTACTACTACTACTACTACTACTACTTCTTCTTCTTCTTCTTCTTCTTCTTCTTCTTCTTCTTCTTCTTCTTCTTCTTTTTTAAAAACTTTATTTATTTATTCATGAGAGACACAGAGAGAGAGGCAGAGACATAGAGAGAGAAGCAGACTGCATGCAGGGAGCCTGATGTGGGACTCAATCCCAGGACCCTGGGATCACATCTGAGCCAAAGGCACAAGCTCAACCACTGAACCACCCAGGTGCCCTAAGCACTTCTGCCAGAATACTAGACTGATTATATAAGTGTGTGTGTTACATATTATTTGTATGCATGTAAACAAAAGAACTGTAGCAGTATGTATTCAATTTCAATTTGCCCTTATTTTGAACTTTTTATGTTCCAGGTGTATTTAGTTCTTACCATAAGCCAAAAATGAGACAGGTGCACAGTCCAAAAAGAGGAAGTATGGAATCTTAGGAAAACTGTTGAAGAATAAACATGAGTTGGAGAAGATGGTATCAGTGGGAATAGTAGAATGAAGACCTCCAAAACTCTGCTCTGTCATAAAACAAAAATAACACTGGCAAAAGAACTGTCAGAATCAAGATTTTCAAAACTCTGGAAATTAACCAAAGGCTTGAATTGAGGAGTGTTTACTCAAGAAAAACAGCTGACTTTCCATAAGAACAGCAAGCTTTATGGTATTACAACTTGTCCTAGTCTCATCTTACTCTGCTTAGTGCTGTTGTAAACTTGAAAACCAACAATTCCACAATTAGAGTAAAATCCAGCAGTCTAGCAGCCACTGGAGGGGTCCCAGTGAACTGTCATTATTTTACCAGTCTGCCAATTTCCTGAAAACCTCCATTTGAAGGATTATCTTTATTTGACCTGACTCAGACCTCACTTGGGGTGAAAAGACTTTCCTCTGAAGATGTTTATTAAGAACAATCAACAGCAACCGTACAACATTGCAGTTACCTGAGGTAGTGATAATAGTTGGGACAAATAAGAAGCTAACCAAAAAAATTTTAAAATCTTGGGAATGATATTCTCTTTGCAGTTTTGAAAATTCTGACATATTGCTGGGGATCTAGAAACCCATGTACATGTATAGAGCTGTACACATTTCTAGGTAAGAGCTGAGAAGGTCCTAAACTCACATGTCTAGCTAATCTTGAGGCTCTCTGGAAACAAGATGCAAGGGTAATGTAGAGTTGTTGTAAACCTCCAACCTGAGTGTTGAAGTTGGACCCCAACACATGCAAAACCCTTCAGCAAAGGCTGGGAGACTTACTGGTTCCAGGTATTTAAGAAAATCTCTTTCTAGTCATTAGGCTTCCTCTGAGCTAACCGAATGGTGATGTCAGTGGCTAAACATGACAAATAAAACAGATTTTAAAAATTAGTTCAAGAGGATCACTAAGTAAACAAACAACAACAAATTCTGGGTCTGATTTCTACAGTTGCCATGTTATATTATTTTAAACATGCATTTTTCAACAAAGCTGTGAAACATGCAAAAGAAAAAAAATCAAGAGAAATTGTCCCTGAGGAAGCTCAGATGTTAGACTTAGTAGATAAAGACTTTAAATCAGATATTTTAAATATGTTCAAAGAATTGAAGGACAACACATCTGAGGAATTAAAGAAAAGTATGAGAATGATGGCTTCACCATATAGAAAATATCAATAAAGAGCCATTTCTATTTTGAAAGCACAAATAGAAATTCTGGAGTTGAAAAGTGTAATAATTGAAATAATTCCCTAAGAGGGGATAAAGATCATATTTGAGCTGGCAGAGGAAGGCATAAGTGAACTTGATGATTGAGATGATACCATCTGAAGAACAGAAAGAAAAAAGAATGAAAGAAAATGAGCAGTCTGAGATACTTGTGGCACACCAGAAAGGTTATCAACATATGCAAAATGGGTGTCCAGTAGGAGAGAGAAAGAAACAGAAAAAAATATTTGAGGAAATCATGGCCCAAACTTCCCCCAAAATGATCAAAAACATTAATCCATACATCCAAGAAGCTCAATCCTACAAATAGGATAAGACTCAAAAGGATCCATACCTATATACACTGTAATGAAATTTCTGAAAGACAATGAGAAAATCTTGAAAGCAGTAAGAGTGAAGTGATTTATCATGTTCAGGGAATCACCATTAAGATTAATATCTGATTTTTAAATATAATACCTTAGAGGCCAGAAGCAAATGAGCTAATTAATGTATTTGACATGCTGAATTAAAAAAAAAAAAAGGACTTAACAAGCAATAATTCTATATCCAGGAAAACTATCCTTCAGAAATAAAGGAAAAATCAAAACACTCCCAGATGAACAAAGCCGAGAATTTGTCACTAGCTGACATGTCCTACAAAAAATACTAGAGAATCCTTTATGATGTAAAGAAAGGACACTAGACAGTACAACAAATCGACATGAAGAAATGGAGAGCATTAGTAAAGGTAACTACTGGATAAATATAAAACACAGTATAAATTTATGTTCTGTTTGTAATTCTCTAAGATTTAAATAAAACTGCATAAGGAAATAATTATAGCTGCTACTAGGCAAATAATGTATAAAGATTCATTTATAAGACAATAATGTAAGAAAGGAGAGGAGCAGGAATGTAGTAGCTAGGAACAAAGTTTTTATATACTGTTGAAATTAAGTTGGTATCCATGCAAACTAAATTATGATAAATTATGATGTTAATTGCAATCCTCATGACAACCATTAAGAAAATATTCTAAGAATATAGTAAAAGAAACAAGGGGATTAAGATGCCATGCTAGAAAATATTTATTTAACACAGAAGTCATTAATGAAAAAATAGGAACAAAAGAGTCATACGGCATACAGAAAACAAATAGAAAAATGGCAGACATCAATCCTACCTTATTGGTAATTATATTAAATATAAATTGATTAAATACTCCCATTGGGCAGCCCCGGTGGCTCAGCAGTTTAGCGCTGAGCTAAATCCTAGATCCTAGAATCCTGGGATCGAGTCCCACATTAGGCTCCCTGCATGGAGCCTGCTTCTCCCTCTGCCTGTGTCTCTGCCTCTCTCTCTCTCTCTCTCTCTCTCTCTGTATCTCTCATTAATAAATAAATAAATAAATAAATAAATAAATAAATAAATAAATAAAATCTTTACTCCCATAAAAAGACAAAGATCAGCAGAATGGATTTTATAAAGCATGATCCAACTATATACTGTTTACAAGTGACAGACTTTAGATTCAAAGGTGGAAATAGGTTAAAAGTAAAAATGTGACAAAATATCTACCATACAAATAGCAACTGGAAGAGACTTTGTGTGGCAAAATCAGACAAAATAGACTTCAGGACAAAAGTTGTTACTACAGACAAAAAAGCACACTTTAACAAAAATATCAATCTAACATAATTTTGGGGCACCTGGGTGGCTCAGTAGTTGAGTGTCTGCCTTCAGCTCAGGTCATGATCCTGGGGTTCTGGGATCGAGTCCTGCATCAGGCTCCACACAGGGAGCCTGCTTCTCCCTCTGCCTATGTCTCTGCCTCTCTCTCTGTGTCTCTCATGAAAAAATAAATAAAATCTTTTAAAAAAAGGACATAATTTAAACATTATATACCTAACAACAGAAAACCAAAATCTATAAAGCAAAAGTATATTTTATTCCTTCTTGTGGCTGAATAATATCCACTGCATTGATATGACACGTTTTACTTATTATATAACACATGAATCTTGAAAACATTATGCTCAGAGAAAAAAGCCAGACACAAAAGGCCTCATATTGTATAATTTAATAAATAGGAAGTGTCCACAATAGGCAAATCCATAGAGATAGAAAACAGATTTGTGATCATAGGAGTTATAGGGATGGGAGATGGGTAGTGACTCCTGAGGTACAGTTTTCCAAAAACCTTAGAACTACCTCAGTGCTTTCCTTTTTTATTTATTCTAGGTGAAGAAGAAACACATAGTGGAAAAAAAACCAAGCTAACAAATTTCAGTGTCAGACATACATGCAATCAAATCTCCACTCACCCCTAACCCATGGTGTGTGTGAGAGAGAAATATTAAGTTAAAATGTATTATAATTTTTAAATTGATATAACCCACATATTTCAAAATATTTATTTGGACTTTGATATTTGTAATAGTTTTCTTTATTGCTGCATAATAAATTACCACAAGGTAATTTTATTTATTTATTTATTTTAAGTAATTTTATTTATCTGTTTTAAAAGCTTAAAATAACACAAATTTGTTATCTCACAGTTCCCATGGGTCAGGGGTCAGGCATTGATGAGTTGGGTCTTCTGCTCAGTGTATCACCAGGCTAAAATCAAGGTGTCAGCAGGAGCTACAGATCTCATTTGCGGCTCAGAGTCCTCTTCTGAGTTCATTGGAAGAATTCTGTTCCTTGAGGTTATAGGACTGAAGCCTTCAACTCCTAAAGGCTCCACCCTTCCCTACCATGTGGCCTGCTCTACAAATAGAAGTTTCTTTTTTCATACCTAATAGAAAAGCATCTCTACTGCTTTTTCTGATTCTGATTTCTAGACTCTGTTATAATGTCTCATATAATTGGTCAGGTCCATCCACAATAATCCTTCTTTTGATTAATTTAAGGTCAACTGCCTGGAGATCTTAATCACAACTCTAAAATCCATTCATCTTTACCATACCATGTAATCATGTAACCCAATCAAAGGAGTGACTATCTCATCATCCTCACAGGTCCAGTCCCTACTCAAAGAGAGAGAAATATACCAAGTACGGGTCACTGGGGTTATCTTAGAATTGTACCTACTACAAGTAGGCTGTTCTGTGTATTTCCACTATGTATGGGGCTTGCTAAGGTATGAGTATATACAAGTATGGTCACTGTTTAGACACCATTTGGGGAGACTTAGTCAAGCCATACATCATCAGAGCTAAACTCTGCTTCAGCACAGGACCTAATAGTAGCTTCCAAACCTGGCTGCCCATCAGAGCAACCTGGAGATTTCCTCCCAGAAATTCTTTTCTTTTTTTTTTTAAGATTTTATTTATTTGGGATCCCTGGGTGGCGCAGCGGTTTGGCACCTGCCTTTGGCCCAGGGCGCGATCCTGGAGACCCGGGATCGAATCCCACGTCAGGCTCCCGGTGCATGGAGCCTGCTTCTCCCTCTGCCTGTGTCTCTGCCTCTCTCTCTCTGTGACTATCATAAATAAATAAAAATTTAAAAAAAAAAAGATTTTATTTATTTATTCATGAGAGATACACACACACAGAGAGAGAGAGAGAGAGAGAGAGAGAGAGGCAGAGACACAGGCAGAGGGAGAAGTAGGCTCCATGCAGGGGGCCTGACATGGTACTCCATCCCGGGTCTCCAGGATCAGGCCCTGGGCTGAAGGTGGCACTAAGCCCGCTGAGCCACCTGGGCTGCCCACCTCCCAGAAATTCTGATTCAATGTCAAAGCTGATACCTCTACACACACACACACACACACACACACACACACACACACACTATATATATATATATTTGAGAAGTTCCACATGAGCAGCAAAGTTGATACTCTAAAGCTCTATAACCCACAATTAATGGAGAAAAATAAAAACAGTACTATGAAAAAACCCTATGTGAGCTTGTTAAATAATTAAATTTATACACATACATAACTAGTTACAATATTTAATTTAATCACAATTCTTCCTCACTTTTTATTCATAAGGAAAAAAACTGTAGCATAGAAAAGGAAACCTGTGGTTTCAATGACAGATATACCTGAAATCAAATCTCCATTCCACTTGCAACTCATTCTTAATCTCCATAAATTACTCAAGCCTCAGGTTCAGGTTCCTCACTAACAATATGGGGATATCAATACCTGTGCCACCATGCTCTAGGAGGAAGGCAAGGATGAAACTGTCCAGCAAACTCTTCTTAAACACACATCGCTAGAGGAAAATTGGAATCTTCGTTCTCCAGTCTCCTTGACTTCCGGGCTGCAGCAATTCCTTGGGTTTGTCCTGGAGCATCCTGGGAGAACTGGTTCTCCTGTCCCCATATTTTGGGAAAGGCAAGGAAAGCTTTCTAAAGCAGAACTGCCCATCTCTCTCAGGCTGCCTTCTATTCCCACTGTTCAGCCTCCCCTTTGTGGGCTCTGTCCGACAGGGAAAGAGCAGTACCTCTATGTATATTAAAGGTTGTCTGTAGGTGGAGGGTATAAGTTCCCTACAAATTTGTAATACCATATAACACTCCTCCCTCACATTGCATGACACATAAATTGGGCACGCATGGCCAATTGCAGCACGACATACCACTCCTGCACCCACCACACTAGACTACCCTTTGCACCCGCCCACCTGGTTAGTCATGATTAGCAAGGCCTCAGAACCAGCTCACTGCCACTGGCTTGCCTAGTGCTTTGCACCCAATACTTCACTTCTGCCAGGGGGAGAGGTTAGGAAAGGCAGGACAAGTGGTCTGACCTGAAGGAAAGGGAAATATAGACTTCCGCATAAAATCAGGACCATTAACATTTGGGCGTTCATTTTCTTAAACTTTCAAATAATAATAATAATACTTTATCTAACTTAAAGGATTGTTCAGAGCACAAAACGAGATAATAGATGTCAGATGCACTTTGTATTCTGTGAGGCACTAAATAGTCACATTTTAAGGGCAAAATCTCAAGTAACATTAGGAGGGAGTGAGTCTCATTCCCCTCAAATATTTCCCCATGTGGCATATTATGCTGTTATCTTGAATTGTGCATGTGTAAATCGCTCTATTGGACTATAAGCTCCTTCGGAGCAGAGATGTCTTGTCGGTTCAGAATTTGGGCTTTGATGAGAGTGGGAGTCCTGATCTGAGGTACAGGGAGGGTAGATGCTTCTTTGTCTATAATGGATAGCCCAGAGCCACGGCATAGCACTGGAATGGAAGCCCCAGGAAGGCAGGGAATTTAGTCTCTTTGGTTTATTGCTATTACACCAGTACTTTAGAACGGTGTCTGATAGAGTAAATACTCGATAAATATTTGTTGAGCAATGAATAAGCAAGTGTTTGTTGGATTGAGTTACAATAAGGTAAGTTTTGATAGAGTAACATGGCTGCTGCCTTCACCCCTAGGGGGGCTGCAAGCAAGGCTTGTTCAGAGCCTCAGAGATGCTCTCTCTATGTGTTCTCTTCTCATCCTCTCAGAATGGCTCTCCCTCCCCCTATCCGTCTCTCTACATTTCTCTAATGCTTCTCACCCCCACACATCATACTGTCCTGCAACTGCTCAAAACCCTTGCTTGGAATTTAGCCCAGGCCTCCCCGTTTATGCTCCCAAATCACCTTTACTCTCCAGCTCCTTCCATTCACCACCTCCCCATCAGCCTTCCTGCCCTGATGGGTCACAGCAACTTGAGAAATTGCACCCACACATTGTATGGAGAGGGTAGCTGCTTCTGCGTTTTTGTCTCCAGTTTCTTGAGTACCCTTTCTGCCAGAGGTCCCAACACCCTTCCCCCAAATTTCCATGGTAAACTCACCCCACCACTTATACTTCATCATTTGCTACTTACCACCTACCTCATTGAAAGTATCTTTGGGGTTCCCCAAAGAAACAGAACTAATATATATATATATAAAGAGATACATTATAAATAATTGGCTCACATGATAGTGGAGGCCAAGAAGTCCCCAGATCTGCAGTCAGCAAGCTGGAGACCCAGGAGAGCTGATGGTAAAGTTCCAGTCTGAAGGCTGGAAGGCCTAAGACCCAGGAAGGGCTGATGTTTCACTTTGAGTCCGAGGGCTGGCAAAAGCTGATGTCTCAGTTCAAAAGCGGGTCAGGCAGGAAGAATTCTCTCTTACTCAAGGGAGGCTCAGCCTTTTGGCTCTATTTGTGCCTTCAATTGATTGGGTAAGGCCCACCCACATTAGGAAGGGCTATCTGCTTTACTCACTCTTATCAGTCAAATGTTAATTACAAAACACCCCCTACAGACATACCCAGAATAGTGTTTAACCAAATATCTGGGTACCCCACAGCCCAGTCAAGTTGACTCATAAAATGAACCATCACAAATGTATAATTATCACCTTAGGCACCTACTAAACCCTAAAATAAGCTTTTCTGAGGCATATATTTTCTTCTTGTCTTCTAGAATTAAAGGATGGCCCTCACAAGGCAAGTGCTATGAAAGGGAAGAGGTTCACCACCCCAACCTCTGTCTTATCTCACTTCCCAAGCCTGGGGCGCCAGAACTGACCTGAGGTAGGATTGTACCCTCCCTAAAATGACCTTCCTAAAGCCTGCAAGGAAGAACCACTGGAGCTGCAACCTCTTTTGTTCTCCCTCTCTGTTCAGCACGACCACCTTAATGAATGTTGGCTTGGCACCTAAAGCCCACTCACCCTTTTCTTTGAAGTAGCTTACCATGGCTGCCGGATGGCCAACCAGCCCAATCACCAACATTCATGTCATTAAATGTGTCACATAAATAGCATTGTAAGTTTGATTAGTACTAAATACTGTGATAAAGTCGAAAAGACACGGACACACAAGCAGAAGACTTGCGCTTGAATACTGACACCATCATTTGCTAGAAATAAGCACGCGAACAAAACACCTCAATTCACGGAGTCCCAGTTTTCTGGTCTGTTTCCTTATCTACCTCGCAGCACCATTGTGAGCATCAATGAAATTATGGTCAATCTTGGTAACAGAAATTCTTGCTAAGTGATAATATTATGTTTTGTTACGTACTGTTTTTTTAACACTAGCATGTATGTACTGTGAAATACTAAAAGTGTGTGCTGTTAAGTTATTTTGCATCTTCACGACTTGTTTTTTATTTTTTTTATTTTTTTTTTCACGACTTGTTTTTTATAACCCTCCACTCATTACTGAAATAATAAATAAATAAATAAATAAATAAATAAATAAATAAATAAATGTGTAAAAAGCCTCTGAAAGACAGGAACTTCAAACAAAGTCTGCTATAAAGCCCCAGGAACCAAATAGAAAAGGGAGGAAAGAAATACAGCCAAACTTTGGGAGATGCAAAAATCAAAGAGCAGAAATGGCTGTGCATAGCTGCAACTAATAGGAAGTGCATTGTCCTTGGAGGGGGCATTTCGTTCACCATAGCAGGACAGAGATACTGCGCTTTAAGAAAGGCCTCCATTTATCATAAAAATGATATCGGGTATCATGCAGACCAGCTGTGAGGCTCTCCAAGGGTGAAAAAGACAGGACAAATTGTGTCCAAGTGTCGAGGGAGAGAGGGTCACAACTCTTCCAGTGCAGCCTCAGAGCCCATTGGGCAGCAACAACAAAACGGCCTTGACTCAAATGCCGGCAAAGCAAAGGTGGGGTCATGTCAGAAGGCATACGCAGGGAAAATTCATATCTCTGCTTTATAATGGATGTTCTCTTGTACTCAAAAAGCTTTGGTGAATTATGAAAGACATTTATCAGACATTAGAAAAATTCCAACGTTGGAAAAATTTACCACCATTTATCAGAGGCTTGAAGCTACAATGTATTTTTCACTATGTGATATGGAAACACATGTGCAGTGAGTGGGTGGGTTTCTGGTTCAACACCAAACCCACACTGTCCTACTAGTAATTGGATTCAGCCGAATACAGGACAGTGCACTCCAGGGCACTGAGCATCTTAAAGCTAGAAACAAAACTCATTCCAAATGATACTTAAGCCCAACGATGACACCTGAAACCCCCATGCGAGATAACTTAACCTTCGGTATCACATTGTGATGGGGACAATAGGCTTGAGCATGACCAAGTCAAAAGCACCCAGCATTCAACTGTAAACAGGACTGACTCCATCTCAAACCTGTTCTCTCAATCTAAACTCACAGAGGCTTTTCACTTCTAATTGCATCTGCTTCTCCATGGCCCGATCAGTCCTTAATTGCATCTAATTGATCTCCATTTGTACCCTTGAATTGGTGAATCACAACCTAATTTAGAAATGCAACAGTGTTCTACATCTCACTGCCTCTTTTGATGCTCCCGACAGTTGTGTGGAAGTATCGGGCATGTCTGGAAGAATCCTTTCAACCTCCTCCTACGTATGAAAAAACTAGGTCAAAGAGGAGCCACCCCGAGGTCTAACCAACCACTGCTAAATCCCAGAGCTGATAAGAGCGTCCAGGTTTCATGACTCCCTAGTCCAGTGCTCCTTAAAGATGGAAAAGAACTTCTTGGATCTTAGGGCTCTGAGACCCTCACAATGTGCTCCTCTGGGACATCTCGTAATTTCCTCTTCAGGAGCTCCTTAAGAATAGTATAAAGGCATATCCAGCTGGAACCATTTACACAAACTGTACAGCCTGGAGGCAGGGGATGGACTTAATGACCCTAGGCTAATCAATTCCTGCTTCCTAACACAAGGAGTGATTGCAAAGTAATGATCCACCAGCCCCAGACAAACATCACAGTTATACATTAAATGAAGTTTCTGATTCCTCATTCCATGATAAATGTATGGTTAATCCTGATTCCTGATCCATCATAAATTGCTCTTCTCTTCAGGGTCACTAAGTGACATTTGACTGTGAGTTGTAGAGGAAGTTGAGCGCAAGAGCTTCAGCTGGAGTGGGTGCAATCTTGTAGGTATTGTAAGTGTTCGCATTAATCTGTTGCCATCTGTCTTTATTTTGCTAACCCACTCAATCGGACACCATAAATGTTAACAGACATAAAAATGCTTTTCTTCAACATTAGGCACACATATCTTCTTGCTTCACCTCCTGAATGTCAGACAGCCCCTGATTACCGTAGGCAATGCCATGATGATCCCCTAGCTCCCTGAAGTGGCTCTGAACAGCGATGCCATATAAGGCATTGTTCCAAATTCACAACCGGTTTTTGGAGTCCATTTCAAGGCTCCAATGCTCCTGTACTTGGCAGCAGATTTCTCCCCTTCTTTCAAAGAAAGATCCAGAATGCAACCTTTAGTTCATCCTCTAAGAATGTGGACTCAAGCTGAGGTGGTGAAGGTTAAGCCAAATGCTTTTTATTCAAGCAGATCGTGATGGAGACAGCTATCCTCCTACCTCTGTCCTTCACCATCTTACACATCAAAAACCAGAAAAGACCTTGTGTTCTTGCTACTATCTAGTACATGGGAAAGGCATTCATTTGATGATTTGAGTAAAAAGGTTCTAAACAAGATCCTTGCCCTATAATTTCTAAGAAATCTGCCATCTCTGGGCCATTCAGGGCTGACTTTGAAGTCTTTATCACCCTAATTTACTTTGGCAACATTTGAAAGGATTGAATAATCTTAGAAGTCTATTTTGCTGAGATCTTTCATCTGCAGTGTGGGGGTGCTGTGGTGTACCGCCCCGATCTACCCTGTGGGACTAAGACACTCATTCCCTCAGCTACTGGCAGTGTTGGCCACTTGCAACTCTCAGCTGAGTGCCTTACTAGGACTTGCTCTAGATTCACCTCACCCGGGGTCACACCCTATCCCCAGGGCCACCCACATCCCATGACTTGCCACACTGTAGGGGTGTAAAGGCCCATTCCCCTGGCCCCAAGTGAAGACAACTCTGCAGAGGTAGCTCAGCTTCAGAGATCCCCAAAGGGCCCTATGATGAGGGTCACAGAACTCAGAGCCTTTGTTGGGATTGTATCACAGTTTGACTTCTCTCTTTCCACAGTCTGATTCCCTTCCCTTTCCCCAAAGGCAGAGCACTACCCAGTACATTCTCTGAGTCCGTATCCTGAAGAACCTGACTTACAACATGAATATTTGAAAGATAATGGATTTCTGAACTGGAATCAAATACACAGCAGTTTGTTGGCTTGTTTTTACTCCTCTTTTCAGTAATGACTGATAATTTTGAGCTTTGGACTAGGGGGAACCTTAATTCTGAAAATAGTTTTTGCAGGTGACAAGAGAACATTGTTAAGGCTGGTAAAGAATATATAAGTGTTACTCTTTCAAACGCAAATAAATTTATAGCATTAAGCACTATGTCATTATGAATCAATTGCCAAGTCTGTATCAGTTGAAATGGAGGTCTCTGTGTGGAAGAAGGTAGAGACAGCTCATATTCCTCGAGTACTCATGCTCTTTGTCTGAATTTCCTATCTCCTCTGAAGGTCAGAACATTGGGAGTTTCACTCTCCCACCCTTCTCTTCCTCTCTTCAGGGACTAAATCCTGACGGGTGAGGCCAAGTATTATGATTTTTTTTTTTTTTTGGTAGTAATAGGATCAGAAGGGAGGGTACTCAGTTACATCTCAGCCTCCAGTCCTCCTGCAAATGAGTATGGGATTGGAGGGCCCTATTTCTTTTCCCTATTTTCCTCCAGCCTATACAATTTGTCATACCTCTAGATCTATGTTTTTTTTTTTTGCCTCTGTTAGTCATCTCCATTTATCTCCAGGGATGTTATGAAAACCAAAAATGATTGAGGTAGAGAGGGTTTTAATTTATTAACTGGAAAACATATATTTCCAATATTGCCATTAGAAGGAAGGGAAAGTGATATGAAACTAAGATAATAGCCCAAAGTTTCACAACTCCCAAGCTGTTATGAGGCATTTTATCACTCTGACCCATAATTACTGTCTGCATCTATCTGGTTCCATTCAGGCATCCAGTGGGAACACAAGAAGACTACAGGCCAATTCCAGAATGGTATGCCTTTGAAATCATTAACTGTATCAGTGCCTCTTCCTCGATAAAGTGGGAAATGCCCATAAATCATCACCATTTAGCCAAAATACTTACAAATCTCTTTGGTGACCACTGTATGTTACTTCAGTTTTTGTAGATGGTTGCTTAGTTATAAGTTCATAATTTTAAAATTCACTTACAAAGACAAGGTAAAGCAGCAATCTAACATAAATGTTGGCCAAAAGTTAAGAAAGGAGATTGACAATACCAGCCAAAGGTATCTATAAATTCACTGTAATCCCTATCAAAATTCCAATGGCATTTTTCACAGAAATTTTTTTAAATCCCAAAATCTGTATAGAACGACTTAAGAATGGCCAAATGGCCAAAGAAATGGCCAAAGCAATCCTGAGAAAGAACACATTTGAAGACATCACACATTCTGATTTCAAACTATATTACAAAGTTATAGTAAACAAAACAGTATGATACTGGCATAAACACACAGACTAACAAAACAGAATCTAGAACCCAGAAATAAACACACTCATGAGTGGTCAACTAATATTTGACAAGGGGGCCAAGAATACCCAATGGGGAAATGATAGTCTCTTCAATAAATAGTGCTGAGAAAATTAGATATTCACAGGGAAAGAGTTCTTATACCACACACAAATATTAAATGGAAATGAATTAAAGACTTTAAACATAAGACCTGAAACCATAAAATTCCTAGAACAGAATATAGGGAAACTCTCCTCGACATTGTTCTTGGCAACAATGTTATTGATACCAAAATCACAAGCAACAGAAAGCAAAAATAGATAAGTGGGGCTATATCAAACCATGGAAGCTATTTGCAAACCATGGAAGCTATTTGCAAACCATGTATCTCATAAGGAGTTAATATCCAAAATACATAAGGAACCTCACACAATTCAGTAGAAAAAAAAACAAGCACTCTGATTTAAAAAGTGGGCAGAGGCCCTGAATAGACATTTTTTCTAAAGAAGATATAAAAATGGTCAATGTGCACATGAAAAAATATTCCACATCACTCATCGATGGGGAAATGCAAATCAAAACCACAGTGAGCTAACACTTCACACCTATCAGAATGGCTGTTCTCAAAAAGGGCAGGAGATACAACATTGGCAAGGGTATGGAGACAAGGGAACCCTTGGTCCCTGTTGGTCAGAGTGTTAACTGGGGCAGCCACTGTAGAAAACAGTATACAGGTCCTTCAAAAAATTAAAAATACAAGTATCCTATGATTGAGCAATCCCACTCCTGGGAATATATCTGAAGGAAATGGAAGCATTACCTTGAGGAGATAGATGCACTCCCGCGTTCATCGCAGCGTGATTCACAATAGCCAGGGTATGGAAACAGCCTTACTTTCCCTCAGGGGATAAGTGGATAAAGAAGATGATGGGGAAAAAAAAAAAAGAAGATGATGGGGATATAGGTGCAGATATACAGATGATGGAATATTACTCAGCCATTAAAAAGAAGGAAGTCCTGCTGTTGGCAACAACACAGATGGTCCTTGAGGGCATTGTCCTTGAGTGGTCAATTGAGGGATGGTCCTTGAAACACGCCAGACACAGAAAGACAAATACTGCGTGATCTCACTCGTATGTGGAATCTAAAAAAAGTTGAACTCAGAGAAACAGAGAAGAATGGTGGCCAGGTGCTGGAGAGGGAAGGAAATTGGAGAGATGTTGGTCAAAGGGTACGAACTCTCAGTAATCAGATGACTACATTCTGGGCATGTAGTGTGCAGCATGGTGACTCTAGCTAACAGTTCTGTATTTTGTACTGGAAAGTCGCTCATCAAGGACCCTTAAATGTTCTCACTATTTCAAAAATGGTAATTATGCGAGGAGACAGAGGTAACCTTACTGCGGTGATCATTTTGCAATACGCACGCATGGCAAGTCATCGTGCTGTAAACCCTAAATTGTCGCAGTGTTAGGTGTCAATTACCTCTCAATGAAGCTGGAAGAAAGTCAGAGACAGGGGACCGAGGTGTGGGAAAGGTAATCACACAATGACTGAATGTCTATTTTTCAAAGGCTCTCATTGAAGCGTTTCTCTCAGGAATGCTGCTTTTGCAATTACATAGCAACAAAGCGTTTGAAATAACTTTTTGACACTCTAAGCATAAAAACTTACTGAGCTGAGGGGTTTATAGAAAGCAACTCCCTTCGAACGCTTTCTGCCCAAATGCTAACGGCTGTTACAAGCAACATGGAACATATATTCCCAAAGTTAGAGTGGGCTATGTCTCAGCTGAGAAAGGGTTAAATAAAGAGACTCAGATTCCAGCCAGACAGGGTCTGAACACCAATGAGAATTTCTTTAGATGATGTAATGCTTGAATCCTGATATCCTTCTGAAAAGAGCTTGTGGTTGGAGTTTCTCTGAACCAGACCGAACTGGCATTTCCTCCCATTCCAAGTCTCCTTCTCTGCCTCCTACACACTTTTCTTAGGTAGGTTCGCTCAGATGTATTAATGTCCTTTCCTGGGGTTGGACAAAAAGCACTTTTTGTAATTTGCGTTTGGATTCTTTCAGGGATTCTAGTCCACTGTCCTCCGTGGGCCCTTTTCGTTCTCATTGGTAACGACACAAGACTGAGTGATTAGAGAGAATTCAGAAAGACACCAGCTCCTCTCGGTCATCTCACTGAACAAATGCTGGCTCTTTCCACGTATGTTCTTTCTCAGATCTCCAGGGTGGGGAGGCTGTGACAACTGAAGACAGACCCACACTGGGAGCTACACAGCAGGTCAGAGAGTCGCTGAGGACTGGGGGGCAGCTGTTGTTGCATGACCTCCTTTTCCACGAGGATGCTGCTGGTGACCAGATCAGTGGGACAGTTCCAGGTGACAGGCAGTCTGGTGAACTCAGGAAACCTCCATGAGGACACTCCAAAGCTATTCACTCTCTAAAAGCCCTCGCAACTGATGTAAGGCTGGATAGCACACATGAAGGGACAAGGGCAGTGCACTCTGCGCTTTGTTTTAAGGCACCCTTTTAACTTAAATCCTGGAGCTATCAGGAGAGTGAGGCCCATAAAATGGCAGGCAAGTTGGGAAGGATTCTTAGAGCACAGCAAAAGATTGGCACATCTCCCAACTTGGCTGAGAAACAATTTCCTTTACACCAACTATTTTTAGATTTTAAAAAACGTTCTGAAAGAATTAATTCATCATTTACCACCCCATCAAATCGGACTTTAAAAATCTTGGTTAGCCAAGAACTTCTTCTAACTTGTTCCGTTCGGAATAAACTAAAACATAGGACATTGGTTTTCAAAAGTCATGTATGTCCAACACCTCAGCACTAAACGAACTCATATACAAAGAATGTTCTTTGGAAACAAACAAACAAACAAAAACCCTATAAAAATGGAAGACATTACTATTTTTCAGATCATCAGCTCTTATCATCGTTATTGTCTATGTATAGCAGAGTCTCCGAGAGAACTGGAGACACGTTTCTTTTCCTCTCCATTGTATCCTTAGCCTTTTGCATGGTGCCTGGAATATTATGAACATTCAATAAAGATCTGCTACGCTAAATTGAAACTGGAGCCCACAAATGTTCATTAAACATCTAGTATATTAGGCACCATGTTACTAGGTGATGGCAGAAAGGAACATAGAGACAAGTTTCTACCTTCTTGAGGAGGGGACTGGGTCTCAACAATCTCCAAGAGCTCTGTGACCCCAGACCACAAGGGCAGTGGTTGCAACCACAAATCCTTTGGGAGCCAGGCAGGGGACCTCAATGAGTGGAAGTAAGCTACTGATTTCTAGACAACATGAGACTGGGGCGCCTGGGTGGCTCAGCCAGTTAAGTATCCAGCTCTTGGTTCTGGCTCAGGTCCTGATCTCAGGCCTGTGAGATTCTTAAGATTTTCTCTCTCCCACTCTCTCGGCCCCACTCTCTCCCCAAAACAAAACAAAACAAAAACAAAACAAAACAAAACAAAAACCCCAGAAGATGAGAGTGAAAACTAGAGAATGCAAAGCTAACTTGAAATTATACTTTTTCAACTTCAAATATTTTGTCATCACTGTACTAACAAAAATAGTTTTGTCAAATTGCTTGCAGATTATTCATCCAGGAAAAGAAATGGAATTCTAACCCATGTTATAACACAGATAAACCTCGGAAACATTATGCTAAGTGAAGTAAGCATAAAACAAGACACAAAAGGACAAATTCTGTATGATTCTACTTATATAAAATATCTAGCAAAGACAAGTTTATAGACACAGAAAGTCGATAAGAGGTTACCGGAGGCTGGTGGGAGAGGGAAGTGGGGAGCTATTGCTTTAATGGTTACAATTTTTATCCGAAATGATGAAAAACTTTTGGAAATAAATGGGGGATGGTTGCATAACATTGTGAATGTAATTAATGCCACTGAATTTTACACTTAAAAATGGTTTAAGTGGCAAATTTTTACATTTTATGTATTTTATCACAATTTTTTTTCCAATTCTGGCAGATGGCTAGCCAGTTGAGACTCCTGAGTCCTGGCACAAGGATTTATTCAGTAATTGTTTGCCAAATAAATAAAGACGTGGTTTCCATTGCCCCCATGATATTCCAGAGTTTAGTGGAAATAGCACAATATTTCAATTCAGGCAGCTTTTGGTCTTGCTCTTTTACTAGCTAGCTGTGTAACCTTGGGTAAGTTACTTAATAACCTCCAGACCTCAGCTTTTCCATCAGTAATATGGTATAATAGAGGGACTTACCTCCTAGGAGTATAGTGAAGATTGTATAAAATAATGCTTATAAAGCTCTATTCAGAGTGGCTGGTTCATTACTATTATCAGGTATTATTAACAGTAGATAGAGAATAAGAATTAACTGTTGTGATTATTATTGTATTTATTGCATATTAGATATTATTAGGACCACTAAAAAATTAATTATTTGCATTTTTGTTTCTGACCTGATGATTTATTTACCTGACAGTTATTGTCTTCTTAGGAACTAGGGACATAGGAGCACCAAGATGGAGCTCATAATCGTGTTTTTAAACATCTCCTTGTAATCTAGTGACATTGCTGACTTGCTGAAAGTCCTTTAATGATCCCTTATGGTTTTAATAAGGCCCAAACTCTACAGCACAGGCCTATCTTGACCTCTTTAGTCTAGTAGCAGAAACTATGGCGTCCCCATCGTCCATTCTGTGCTTACCAGCAGCCCTGACTTCTGTTTTATAATCTCTCTGTTTCCAGGGAAGTTGGCTTATCCCTTGGCTCCAGAGACAGTTCACCTGCTCCAGGCCGAACTCAACAGACCATTCCTGCCTGCTCGGCACCTGCTGTGGTTCAGGGCTGGCCATGTGATGGCCACTGCTCCAATCAGGGTGAATCTGCAGGCCTCTTACTAGGAATTCTCTCACAAATTCCTTTCTCTTCTGGATGGTGCAGAAGGCAGGCGTGAGGGCCAGGACTGTTACAATTTCTTCACTCCCTTAGGAGACACATGTCAACACGTAGGAGAGATTAAGGCTAAGAAAACCAGAGAGGAATGGAGAGCTCTGATGAAGTTATGACTCGAGGAAGTCACAAGCTATCCTACCTCTGGGGTTTTCTGTTTACTGAGCTAATATATTCCCCTTATTATTGCAAACAAAGTTTTAAGTGGTTAAAGCAAGGCTCATTTTTCTGCACTGCTCTCCACCCTACTATCCCTCGTTCTAGCCAAACAGATCTGCTTTCTGTTTCAGAAGACTACTGAGCTCCTTCTGAGCAAATTGGTCTCACCAATGCATTCTCTCTCCCTGGATTATTTATTTGACACCCTGCCTCCTATCATTTCCCTACTTTGCTTGCCCTGGTTACTTCTCAATCATTCTTAACGGTGATGAAACATCGTTTCTCCAAGAAAGCCTTTCTAGATCCCCCGGTCTGGGTCAAGTTCTCCTAGTAGGGACACCCATAATGTCATATACTTTTCCTCTATAAGACTTGTCACCATGATAATCCAATCATTGTTTCATTAGTTGACTGACATCTATCACCCACATTTGTCTGTCCCCACTGTCTCACGTAGAGCCTTGTCCATAACAGTAATAGTAAATAAATATCAGTTAAACAAATGATCACCTTTTAGCTGCCAAGGCTAATTGTTAAGGAGTTGGTGTGGACCCCCAGTAAAAACAAAACAAAAACACTTTATAAGCAAACCAACAGTTGAAAAGAGACGACTTAAGATGTGAACAAGCTGGGGCACCTGGGTGGCTCAGTGGTTGAGCGTCTGCCTTTGGCTCAGGGCATGATCCTGGGTGCTGGTATCAAGTCCCACATCAGGCTCCCCACAAGGAGCCTGCTTCTCCCTCTACCAATATCTCTGCCTCTGTTATGTGTCTCTCATGAATAAATAAATAAAATCTTAAAAAAAAAAAAAAGATGAACAAGCTGCTTATATCTGGCCATGGATGAACAACCACACTGAACAAATATCAGTTAGGCACCCAGTCCACACAATATAGAGACCAAGGTACAGAAGACATTGACCCTGCCCACCAGGAGCCCTTTGCTGAACTTTAATTAGCTGGGCATAGAACATACTGCTGCTGTGAAGGATTCCAAGTCACATCTATTACTCATTGCTTTGGAGTTAGTTCAAGCAGGGTCAAACCTACATTTAGCCCTTTAAAAAAAAATCTAGTTTTGCCTGTGTCTTAACTAGCAGAAAAAGTGTAGCTCTCAAGTACTTCTTTCTTGCAGTTTCCTTTGACTATGTCTTTAATCTCTAAAGCTTGGAGACAAAGAAAAGAGTGTTAGTTGCCTCCAAGCCTCTCCTCCCTAGGAGTACAAAAGCATTTTGTAAACCACAACTCATCACCCACGTTCAGCTGCTACCATATCAGCGTCCAGCGGTTGGTGATGGTTGAGGCTTGGAAATGAGGCAGTATTCTGGTAGGAAGTCAGGCTGAACCAGAGGCCAGAATCAACCTGAGTTCAAGCTGAAGCAACGTGAGCCATACAACACTGATGGCCTTGGTGTCTCTGGAGAACCAAGCATTGATCCATTAAAACCTGGATTTCACTACTTTTTAGCTCTGTGACCTTGTGCATGTCATGTGTGCTTTGCAAAACTTGGTTTTCTCATCTATGAATCAGGGATAACAGTGCCTCCTCTCACAGGATGAAATACCATGAAACACATGGTATAGGGCCTGGGACGTAGAAAGCACTGCATACATTTCACCTCCCATTATTTTTTAATTCACTGGGAGAAAGGTAACAGATCACAGTGAGGACTTTCTCCTCCAGCTTTTGTTTTGTACTCAGGCTGCTTTATTCAGTGATGACCCGTATTGACTCCATAAGCAGACGCTTCCTTGGAGATTTTAGCTGTATTTTCCCCCTGGGCCCACTTTCCCCTGAAACAGCAACATGGAAGGTTAGACAGTTCAATGCCATTGCTTTACATCGTGATAACAGCATTGTTGACATATCAGCCCTCCATGTCAAAATGTTATGACAACCATAATAAGTAAAATAAATTTAAAACATTTATTGATTTTAAGTGTTATCATTTCCCTCTGCTATCAGTGACATACCATGTCAAATGTGATATATTTGAAGTATATTTTAAGCAAGATAATTAATGAATTGGATTTAAGAGTTGGGTATTTAACATATTTTATGAGGCAGTTTGATGAAAAATCCCCTTACGAGCAACCTATCGATAGAAGCTCCAAGCCTTGCATCCAATACACATTCCCAATGACATCCTTCCTGCCAAGGCTCCCCGTCCACACCCATGAGATGAGAGAAGGGATCAAAGTACACTGCTGAAGTCGCTCACACCATTCTGGTTAACACCAATAACCAACCCCAGCCTTTGTAAAACAAAACCAAATTGGAAGAATTTGGGCTATGGTCATTTGCTTTTTGCTTTATCCCAATCGACCTATCTTCTCTCAACTGATGATTTCCTCAGCAAAGATGGGTGGGCCTAAGGGTGCTCACCCTCCGGATCTCATCAGACATGACATCATGTTGTCTTGAGTGGAGGCTGTGGAGGCTGTAACAGTGACAAGATCCGGGTGCTACAGAAGATGAAAGGTGCAGTGTCATTCAGCACTGGAGAGTGGCCTTGCATACAGCAGTGTGGAAAAGGAGGAGGGAAAAGGGGAACAGAAGCATCAATGACAATGAGAGATTTCCTGACAGGGTGTATGCTAAACGAGTTATAGAGGCAATTACCCTAAAAATTTTGAAGCGGCCATTTGCTCAGTAACCTAGCCCGACCTGACACCCAAGCGGAGATTGCCATAAGCGGGGAATTTATGGTGTTGGAATGCTAGTTTAGCATAAATTACCTCGGGGAACAGATTTAAACCACTTGCGTTTTTAAAAATTATGCAACAACAACAACAACAACAAAATGAGTTTATGCAAACTCAGTACCACCGCAGGACGGGGCCCCCTCAGTCTTTATCCCCAAAGACACGGCAGTCCTTCTCGCCTGTTCGTTTTCTCTTGTTGGATGAAGATTCACAGCATTAATGCATAATAACTGTATCTCACTCCATTACAGGTAGTTCAAGGCTGCTCCACAAAATGATATGCATGGCTTTGTGTCTTCATCTTTAAAACCACCAAATATCTCGGTAGCAGACATATGTTAGGTTTAATGCATCCCCTGCCATAAAAGTGTTGCTTAAGACTAATGAACAAACGAATGTTTGTTCAAACCTCTTTGTGAAAATCAAACAAGCTTTCAACAGCTATTCATATATTTATTGTCAGATGTGAATCATCACTTAGGTGCTTTGCCCTGAACTATTACCAGCTAATGCTTGTAGTTTCATGGAGCTAATTCACTAGCTGTGGTTTTGTTTTGAGTTTTGTTTTTTTTTTTTTACCCTCTCCCCCCTTCTTCCTTTCTGTCTATGCCATCTCCAGAAAGGCTCTGTAGTGAAAGTTCCTTATTGTCCCTGGCAGGACTGACAACCCTGGTGGCCCACGTAGCCACCGTGCTGTCTCCAGAAGGGCCGTGGCCTCCGGGGACTGTCCGGCCAACGCTGGGTCTCGGCCAGCACCTGCCTGCCCTGCATTGGGCATTGAAACTCTCCCAAGCGAATGAGCCTAAGTGGGGCCCAAGCCCTGCCCCTGCCCCCGCCCCTTCTCACAAAGTAGCTGTTTTTTCAGACTCAGCAGCACCTGAAAAGCTCCCACAAGATTTACCCATTATATTAAATAACAGGTTTTAGAAGCTGGGAACTGTTATTCTAGTGTTGCTGGGTGTCATTAAGGTTGCACGTCTATGCTTGTTTAATTTTTCTTCTGCCATTAAGCAAACTAAATGCTCGGAGATTTTTTTCTGTCTCAGTGGGGTCCACCCAGAATAGAAAAGAGAATAAGTGTTCCAGGGTTGTGTAACTGGGTTTTTTTGTTGCTTTCATTATGAGGAAGGAATTAAAAATCCCTCCTAGTCAGTACTTAAAATATCAAAGTCATTGTTTAATGCCTTTGAGTCACTGTACAACTAATTCAATTGCACAGTGTAGCGCCGTTTCACGGTGTGTGAAACACAGATAGTACATAGAAGTGATTGCAAAGTTGAATAAACACCAAATTAGTTTTAAAAGTCTGCAACTTCCCGGTGGAGTCTTTCAAACTGAACTGCACATACTATTGTCTGACAAAGTCAATGGTCGCCAAAAGGTTACATTACCTCTCGCTTGTGTTACCTTGGGCGGGGGGGGGGTGGGTAATCCCTTGACACTGTGGTGTCTGGAGGAGGTGGCTGTCCTCGGAGGTGTGTGTGCTGACAACTCAACATAACCTGACTGCCTGTCACTCAGGGAGTCATCACAGCACAGCCTCGTGTGAGCAAATATGAGGTGAGAGGGGTGGGTAACAGAAAGGCCATGGCCAAATGAGAGACCCCAGGATGGTTTTAAAAGCAGTTGTGTATAGATAAAATACTGTGATTTGAGAGGAGGAAAATCAATGTGAAGGCCCCAGCCTTGCTGCTTCCTGGCCATGGGACCATGGTTGAGCCACTTCACAAGTATTTATCTCCATATCTGGGCCCATAGTTAGTAATGATCATTACTGACTGATAATTATGTGTGTTACAGGCATGGTTCTAAGTGCTGAAGTGCTGGGACACAGCATCAAACAAAGCAAGTAAGCCCATGTCCATGGTGACATTTATCATGTATTATTAACAAACATAGGAATACAAAAACAATCCTTACTGATTGCTAAGGATGTGTCAAACACTGCACTAAGGACAGGAGGTATAACTGCATGCAGACCATGGTTCCCATCCCCAACCATTCACTCATTGACCCAACAGATACTTTTGAGGACCTAATAAGCACCAGGTATTGGGAATATAACCATAAAACATTAAATTCCTGGCTTCATAAAGCTCTCATTCTGATAAGAAAATTCAAGCAATAAGCCAATAAGTGGCTCACCTTCTTCCAGTCCGCTCAAATATCCATTAGCCAAAAATGCTACATGCCCACCTTGTTCAAAATTTTAACCATGACCCAGTATCCATTCCCATTTATCCTGCTGTGGTTGGTTGATTTTATATGTCATCTTAATTGGGCCATGAGGTGGTCACATTTTTGCACAAACATGATTCTGAGTGTGAGGGTGTTTTTAGCTGAGATCAACATTTGAGTCAGTAGACCAAGCAAAACAGATTGCTCTCCCCAATGGAGGTGAGCCTCATTCAATCAGTCGAAGGCCTGACCCTCCCAACACAAAGAGGGAACTCCTCCTGCCTGACCACCCTGGAACTAGGACATCAGCTTTTGCCTGCTTTTGGACTTGAACTGAAACATTGGCTCTTCATGGGTCTTGAGCCTGTTAGCTTTCAAATTCGAACTTATGCCATCAACTCTTCTGCCTCTCCAACCTTTGGACTTGGATTGGAACCATATCATTAGCTCTCTTGGGTCTAGAGCTTGCCAACTGCACATGTTGGGACTTCCCAGTCTCCATAATCTTGTGAGCCAATTTCTTATAAAAAATATTTATATAGATCCTTTTGATTCAGTTTTTCTGAAGAACCCTGACAAATATATCTACTCTATATTTTTTTCTTCAACACACTTATCCCTTTCAACATGCTAAATAATCTATCAATTGTGTTTTTAATTTGTTATTCATTTCCTCCTTTGGAATGTTAGCTTCACAAGGAGTTTGTTCATTGATATGTTGTTTCTTCATTGGCACATAATAGGCATCATAGTAAACACTCAAAGTATAGTTGTTGAAGGAATAAACAAATAAACATAGCATGTCAAGTGGAGGTAAGTACTATGGATGAAAATAAAGCTGAGTAAAGGAAGTAAAGGGAACCAATGGCAGGTCTTTTCAATGAAAGGTGGCCACGTCTTAGTGGGCCAATGAATATTGTTTCTAGGATGACCATATCATTATCTCTCACACTGGGACTTTTTTTCTTCTTCTTTTAACTAACTTTCTATTTTGAAATCCTTATAGACTTACATGGAGTTGTAAGAAATAATACAGAAAGATCTGTGTACTTCCTCTCCAATTTTCCTCAAGAGTAACAGCTTGTAAAACAATAGTAAAATATCACAACCAAGATGTAGACATTGATACCATGCACTAACCTTATTCAGATTTTTCCAGTTTCACTTCCCTCACCCAGGCAACCCCTGATCAGTCCCATCATTTCTATAGTGCTTCCAAACAGGGACACTTTTGAGAACACAGGGGAACACTATTAATAATTACAGTAAGACGACTAGCAAATCAGGACCGTCCCTGGCAACCCATGACAGATGGCCATCTATTTATTACGGAGCAAGAGCAGTGATAACAACTGCTGACAGTCGTGGCATGCTTGCAGTATCCCAGTCAGTATACCGAGCCCTGCTCACATGATCACTATTAAAACTCAGAACAATAATATGAAGCCAATACTGTCATTGGTCACATTCTGCAGATGAGGAAACTGAGGTGGGGGAGCATTAAGACGTCTTCCCAGGGTCATGGGGCATAGAGCTTTCAGAACCAGGAATCCTAACAAGGTCTGTCTGGTTCAAGAACTTGCCTTTTTAACTCCGGCATATTAAACAAATAGTCCCAAAAGCTAAGTTGTTAAATAATTACAAATGAGCAAAGTGTCTTAAAGAGGAAGTAGAAAGTGATACTGAAGCATAAAATGGAAATTGGAAAAATACCCACCACACATTGAGTTATTGTAATGATTGAAAACTATTAGTTGGGGGGTTTGTATACCAAAACAAAACAAACCCAAAACTTTAAAAATGTTCAACATTGTCAACCTATATGCCAGAAGAAATGGCCTTAAGTGGACATTTGTCATCTTGAATTCCCAACATTTTAAGAGCAAGCTCCTTAAAAGTGTAGTAGCTTCCCATATATTGTTTGAGATACTGACATAGAACATTGGATTTTAAACTTTAAAAATTTTACAGTTTCCAACTGCAACCCCAAGGAAGAGTCCCACTTAGCCTGAAACCGTAAGCTATATAGCAGAGTTCCTGACAGAGGAAATTATCTCTGAATTCCCACAGATGTTAGAGGAGCGATCGCTGAGGGATCAAGTCTTTCAGATTCAGAATCAAGTGCAATGTCCTGCAAGAAAACAAATACAGTCCACTAGGCAAGAGTGGGACAGATCCAGGAGCAATGATGTCAAACTTTACCTCACATTTTCTCAAAAGGAGGAGAATTAAGGATCAGCTATGGTAGTACCTACTTAAAAATAATTATTACTTGTAAGAAAATTTTTGATATTTAAATATGGCAATGAGAAAACCCAATCAAGAGTACAGCATCTAGCTAAGCTGGAATCCTGAAGATCGAATCTCTTGAAAGAGTTATCCTCTGACTTTTCCAGTTATAAACCTCTGGGTTTGGTGGCACCTGGTGGGCTCCACCAGTGGAGCATGTGACTCTTGATCTTAGGGTTGTGAGTTCGAGCCCCACACTGGGCGTAGAGATTACTTAAAAATCGAATCTTCTTTAAAAATTTAAAAAATAAACCTCTGGGTTTACTAAAATCTGACAGAAAGTCAGAATGATGAGATCCTATAGACAGAGAGGGTCATCAGCCCACGCACGTCAGGTTCCATGGATGGGCAGGCAGAGGTGATAGGGGAAGGGGTGAAAATAGGTGAAGGGGCTTGTGGACTCAGCATTGAAACAAATACTGGGTTGGAGCCAAATGACTGAGTTTGAGTTCAGGCTCCGACATAGATGAGTGGTTCCAAGTGACCTGGGGAGGTCCCAGTCCCCTCATCTATAAAATAAGGATGAAAGCACTTGATGGACAAAGTTGGATGAGAATTAAATGAGACAAGATATGCTCTGTATGTGCCCTAAAGTTGTATATTAATCAGGGCACTCTTTTTAATTGAGTTATTGAAAAGAAGGACACACTGAACAAGAGTCAGGAGAGAAAATGAAAAGCTGTAGGCATTTCTGCAGGAAGGGCTTTCACAGGAGCTGCAGGCCCAGGTTGAATCTTAAGGGCCTTTTGAAGCAGCCTAGCACTCTGCTTGGAAGATTGCACCCTGAGAAGTCTCTGTGCTGCATTTTTTCTAACCAGCTGGATTTTGATCTCATCTTATTACCCCATCCACAGGCTAGAAAGCATTTGTTTTCTGCTCTCACTCCAGAAGACAGTAGGCAGTGGACAAAAGGTAGGTCACTCTCACTCTAGTTAGGTCTCTGTTCAAATATCACCCTCCCAAACAGGCCTTGATTCATTTTAAATAAATCACACTGTCTAAAATAGGATCCTCTCCTGCAGACAGTCTAACTCTTTTCTTGCCTTCTTTGTCTTCAGAGCTGCTATCACTCCTTGACATGATTTTGCATGTTGACTTGTTTATGGCGTGTCCCTTCACTGCACTGTAAGTGCCATGGGGGTAAAAAGACTATCTGTTATGGTACATACTGGGTGCTCAAGACACATATTTGTGAGTAAATGAATGCATGAATTTCATTCTTGGCTTTGTTCTATTGACATTTTCCTGTCTTTGCTGCCTAGGGCAGCTCGGAAAGTTCTGCAGAGCCCGAGACAAGAGCTTTGGATATTGGTAGTTTATTCGGAAGATGATCCCAAGAGTGGAGGGAATAGGGAAAGTAAGGCGTAGGATGAGAAAGAGCCTTGCCTGGGCCACTGATGTGGGCCGCGGGCACTTGACCCCACCTGGAGCTCCTAAGATACCAAGCCTTCCAAACTGTGGAGGGTGGAACGCTAATCCACATAAGCTGGAGTATGAAAAAAAACATTTAGTGTTGCCCTTGAGAAAACTTTACTCTGAGTGAAAATGAAAACAAGAAATGCTTATGACCTATTTATTGTACCAAAGGGAATGAAATTTCACTGAGTGCCAAACATGAGCTAGGCACTGTGCTAGGAGATTTATAGAAATTATCTTATTTCATTACAGCAACAAGAGCCACCGCATGTTGGCTTCTACAATTTAGCTGGGTTCTTCCCACATATGATCTCACCAATTCTCACAACAATTAAATAAGGGTTTTTATCTCCATTTAAGAGAAGAGAAAAGGGAGACCAAGAGGAAAGAAATAATTTGCCCTAGGTCACACCACCGATCAATGGCAGGTCTTTCTGACTCTACCGTTTGATAGAGAAACAACTAGAGGAAAAATGCAGGGTAATGCATATTTGAGTGAGTGATTATGTGACAGAAAAAGGAATCAGAGGGTATCCCTGGGTGGCTCAGAGGTTTAGTGCCTGCCTTTGGCCCAGGGTGTGATCTTGGAGTCCCGGGATCGAGTCCCACATCAGGGTCCCTGAATGGAGCCTGCTTCTCCCTCTGCCTGTGTCTCTGCCTCTCTCTCTCTCTCTCTCTCTTTCTTTCTGTCTCTCTCTTTCTGTCTCTCATGAATAAATAATAAAAGAAAAGAAAAGAAAAAAAGAAAAAGGAATCAGGGATGGAAAAGTTTCATGTGAGCCAGATGTCATCTTAACTAGATTCTATGAAGAAAATAGATCTTGGTTTTAAGGTTTTTTTAAAGGTAAGGGCAGCTGAGTGTCTCAGTTGGTTCAGTGTGGGACTCTTGATTTCATCTCAGGTCATGGCCTCAGAGTTATGACCTCAAGCCCCCCAGTCGGCTGGGTGCTGGGTGTGGAGCTCAGCACTTGGTGCTAAAAATCCTCTCTCCCTCTCCCTCTGCCCCTCCTTGCCCCTCTATAAAAAGGCAGGAGTTGAAAGGTAGAAGAGGACAGGGGAGAAAGGGTGAAGATAAGGGGTGGTGCTAAGCCAGGAAGGTGACTGGAGAGAAAGGCATGAAGGCAGGATCACCAGGTCCACACAGCCGGGATCCTTTGTCACCAAAGAGCTCACCTCATGTTATCTTTCATAAATAACTAGCGTGTCATGGAATTATGGAACACAAAAGATACGGATCTGGATCATGATCTAGGTCAAACAAAAAAGAAGGAACAAACTAAAACAAAGAACAAAACCCACAGTGCGGTGATGACTCTGAGGCCCTTGAACCTCAGAAACTTAATTTTTCAAAGTGTATTTGAAAAGACATATATTCCACTTGTGTAGCCTGACAACGGTGGAATGCTAATAACCTTTAATTTCCTTGACTTCTAACCTTCCTAACCTGCTGTGCTCTTAGAACAGCACTGTAAATCAAAATATGCCGAATTGTATGGTGAACATGTGTATCGAGTCATTCCAAACTGCCTGGTGGTTTTTTAAAAACACCGCTCACAATAGTCTTTAGGTTGTTTTTATTTTTCATCTGTCTTTCTTCTTACTCATGCCACAACTGATTAGTATCGGCATCAAAAACAACACACATTAAAGAAGGAAGCAAAAAAGAGACTCGGAAAATAGTGAGGGAGGCCAAAATACCCCTGACATCTCTCCCCACCCTGACTGTTCTAAATGTTCTTCCATTTAAAAAAAAAAAAAAAATTGGAATATTGCCTTGGGTCTACTAAATCATTAGCAAATTAAGAACCTGTTTTTAATAACATTTAACTTGTAAATAATGCATTAATTGACTAGCCTGAATGTTAGCTTGCGCATTTGAAACTCTGCTACTAAATTTGTAATGAAAGAAATGTGCTGTAACAGTAGGCTATATGGTGAATATAACAGATTAAATATGACAGTTGATATTTGTGAAAATGGGGTTATAATTAGAGGACACCTGCAGCTGTTTTCCAACCAAAACAACAGAAATTAAACATGCATAAAGTGTGCGCGTGTGTCACATTTTCTGTTGGCGCGTTTCTTTTGTTCTCCCAGAGTCTGGTGTTGGGCTGTTTCCCTATCATTTTGTCAGGTCATATCTCTAAGCAAGCAACAAGTGGCTATTTGTTAATGCACTTTATTGGATCTCTAAGTGATACTTCCTGGGGAGGAAAGAAAAAGAACATGAATCTTTTTTCCTAACAGGGGTTACTAAAAACCATGACTGATGACTGGGCATATTGAAAATGCTCAGAATTAGAGAGAGCCATGTAAAAAGGAACCAGCAGCCTCCTTGGTTGTACCTGCCTTGCCCCCAGCGACCTAGTAGGATTTCTGAGATGGAAATATGAAGAATATAGCCCACGGAAGGTTATGTGTTGCTGAAAATGTGTATGCTGGCCACTGGGTAGAGAAGTCGCTGGAAGTGCAGACTAAATTGATTTATTGGCAATAACTAATAATTAACTAAAAAATAATTTCATTAACTCATGCTTTCATTTATTCAACAAAGATAGATAAGTGCCTCCCGTGACCATAGTAGACTAGACACTAGGACATACAGTGAATGACAACAGAGAGACCATTGAAAGTCAGGGAGAGAGATGAAATATTAAGAAGCAAATCTTGGCCCATCCTGCCAAATGCAACAGGAAAGTTGAGTAAGATAAAGACAGAAAAGCTTCCCTTGAATTTGTCAATCAAAGGTCATTAGTGACCCCGGCAAAAATAGTTTTAGTGGAGTGTTGGGGACAGAAACCAGATTACGGTGTGTTACACAGTGAATTAGAGCAAGAATGTGGAGAAAGTGAGTGTAGACTGCTCTTTCCAGAAGTCGACCATGAAAGGCCAGGGAGGGAGGGTGGATGACAAAGGAGAACATATGAAGGATCACTTTTCCAAAGACCTGAACAAGCTGCTCTTGCCAAGCAGTGGTCACAGCCATTGCGCACAAAGTCTTGGCACACTACACGTATGTGCGCACCTCAGTTACGTGCTTTTTTTTTCTGTTAAAAGATGAAATTCGCTTCCAAATTAAAATTCTCTCTTAACATGCTAATTAGCTTTCTTTTTACAAAGAATAACGAAGCTTAGATGCACATTCAACTCTACTACATATTATCAATGAGTTGCCATCAACTTGGTCAATAATCTGCAGTATTCTGCGTGCAAGTTTTCACAATTTGCTAACCCGTGCTGATTGGGTTAGGCCAAAAAACAAATGAAATTGCCACATGTGTGGGTCAAAAAGCTGAATGTTAGAAATTTTATATGGTTCAACCTGACGATAAACAGAGGGTGATGGAGCTCATAGCATTTTGATAGCATTTTGAATGTGACATAAGGTAGGAAGAAAGAAACAAACAAGAAAACTGAGACAAAGGGTATTGAGTGAATTAAAAAAAAAAAAAACAGTAATCTTTTTGTCTGGGTGAGGTGTGTGTTCCCAAGGGAAATAATTTTTGAGGATGTAGCTTTATAGTAATAATAACACTTTTAAGGAGTATGGATGGCCCAGGGGATCAATTGGGATTTAGGGCGTGAGGATTTTTACCTGCAATCCGTCAATTTAGTCAGTGGAACTTAACATTTTATACAGTTAAATATCTTACAGACCTGACACCAACAGACCAAAGAGAAACACTCTTGGATGTGTGCATAACTCTTGGCAAATCTTTTATCCTCACTGTAGGTGATTGGTCCACCTTTAAGATGAAGGCATGGGTTACCTGCTCAGCCTCAGCCCCATGTGAGAAGTCCAGAATTCTAAAGTCAGAGTGAAGACAGTGCTGGTACAGTCAGCAAGGGAAAGTAATTTTTCCAATCTGTCTGCACTAAAAATAAACCAAGGTAATCTCCAGGGATGACTACCCAGTCCCCTTCACGGACACTAAAATCGCTGTGGTGGGAGGTTGAGATGAACTAGGGGGAAAAAAAGCAAATATGTAAAAAAAATATAGGCTAAAGAAAGAAAAACACCCTAATGAGGGCACCAGCGGTGAGTTGATGGGAGCTCAGCCACCACTGGGAATGCGTTACCTGAGTGTTTTCTCCAGAGCAGGGTCATTGGCCAAATCTGTGAGGAGACGCTCCCACAACAGTGCACAATTTGGGCCCTGGCTAAGTTCTCGGAATGTCCTTTGTCAGCTGTCAGAATCACATACTCATAAACAAAGAAGAAAAGATTTGCTAAAATGAAACTAAAGAAGCAACAGCAGCAGACTCTGGTTCCTTCTGTGTTAATAGCCAAGCATGGAAGTGTTTAAACCAATATACCAGGCAGCGTCCACGTCAACCCTGATACCTTCACGGCTGGTCTCAAGTTTCTCATCTCTAGGCTAGGATGGCTAGGCAATGACTCAGAACAACCCACTGTGTCATTCAGGGCACCATACTTGGCATGGGACGTCTTGAATCATTGGCCTTGGTTACACAGTGTTTTAAAGCCATACACCAGCTCTTTATCAGCTATAAAATTCTTCCTTCTAGACAAGGAATACATATGGAATTCTCTATCTGGATTTTTATTTTATTAAGTTGCAGGTGGGGCTGTTTCCTATATTATATTTATATTATTATAAAATTGGTCATGGAACTTAAGAAGGTCTCAAAAGACAGGTCTGGATGGAACTCTCATTTCTAGCTTATAAGATACATTTTGTAAAACTTGGCATGATTGATTTTAATATTATAATACCTATAACGTATGTGACAAAATATCTGACCTGCATCCCTGAAGGTGAAATATTTCCTAAATTTTAAAGCTAAATAGCTAAATAATCTCACTCACAGTGCCAGACATAAAATTGCACCCTGAAATGTATACCAATTGTCTAATCACCCCGAGGTTACTCCTGAGGATTAAATGCCAATTCTGTCTGGGAAGAAGCAATTTGACCCATTGTGTTGCCTGAGAAGGATTTCTCTTGTCACACATGGAAAAGGTTGTGGCTAATTATATGATTATTCCAAATTATTTGTTCCTCCCTAAAAGCAGTTTATGCTTTCCCATCCCATTGACATCAGGCTTAGCCATATGACTTGCTTTGACCAATGAAAAGTGAGCAAACCTGGCAATTACCACTCTGATGCAGAAGCTTTGGGAGCCATCAGATTAATTCCACCACTGCTCTTTTCTCTCTGCCAGACCTACATATGCTCTCATTCCAGAATGAAGATATGTGGAAAAGAACTGCAACTGACCTACAGCCAACACGTAACAAGAAAGAAAAAAACCCTGATTGCCCTAAGCTTCTGAGAACTGGGGATCATTTGTTACCAGAGAATAACAGAAAAATCTGACCAATACAAAAGTAAAACAAACACATCAGATAGAGGAAGTGGTTCTGCTCCCTGAAACCCATATGTGACTGATCTAGCTACATCTCAATTTGTGCTGAGGAAACTCAGGAAGGGGAGCCTGGGGGAGAAGAATGAAGAAAGGGGTTATGATAAGAAATCCCAGGGAAATATTGGTGGTGTTCTAGAAGATGAAGTATGTTCTCTTAACTCCATCTTAAGACATTTATGAACTTCCAGGTGTCCTCTCTTCCTGTCTTCTCCTCTCCATTGGTACTCCAAGGAATATCTTATTCTGAGAAGACCAGTTTGAAAAGGCCCGATCATATATGACCTCAGGAAACCAGAAGGTTCTATATTCACCTCAGAAGGTGCCCTGAATGTCTCCAACAAATATAGTATATTCCCCAGTCCTATAACTCTCCTATTCCCCTACACAACTGGTTCATACTCACTCTTCATTTTTCAAACCCCTTAACACCTTTGTCATCCTCACTTGAGGCTGATGATGAACCTGCTTCCTACTTCACTGAGAAAATGACAATACTCAAGGGAACGTCACCCAGCTTCCACCACCACATCTACCCTCCTCCTTGCATTTGTGCCCATTTACTCAATCTTCTCTCTTCCCCATGTTCCTAGTCAAGACCAACCTCTCCACTTGCCACAGGATCCCAGAACACTCACCTACTCAGACATAGCTCCAGCAATTGTCTCTTTTCTTTCTTTGATAACTCTCTTCAAAGTTCAAATGTGTCATTGTCTCAGATATTTTGTAAAAGCTCTCTTTACTACAATTCCCCTGTAGCTATTTACCTTTCTCACGTTTCCTTTAGAGCAAAACCCTTTGAAAGAGTGCCCGTATTCTCTTCTCCAATTTCCCTCCTCCCATTATTTCTTGAAGCTACTCCAATCAGGCTTTCACCTGCACCTCTTTGGTGACATCCTTCTTATCAGGGTCCTAAAGACCTCTTCTCTGTTAAGTCAGTGGTCATTTCCCTATCCTCATCTCACTCAATCAATCATTAGCATTGGACACAATCACTGTCTTCTCTTTGAAACACTTTCCACCCACCCCCACCCCCACCACTGGGCCTCTAAGACTCTCTGCTTGTTTGGTTTTATCCTTACTTCTCTGGTCATTCCTCTTTGTTTATTCTTGATGTTTGTCCGCATTTCTGCAGTGGAGTTTCTGCAGTTGAGTTTAGGCTCAATCCTTGGACCCTGTCTCTTTTCGATCTATGCTTGGTCTGTTGGAAAGCTGATACAACCTCATGGCTCAAATGCATTTATGCTTCCAACCTGCCTCACTGCTGAAATCCACTCATGTATCCACAACACATGCCTGAATGGATTGGATACTTACTAGGCACCTAACAGGTGACACATCTAAAACTAAACTCCAGTCGCTCCCTCCCACCACCACCACCACCACCAATTGTCTTACCTGACAATTGCAACTCTTAGCTCAAGTCAAAAACCCTTGAGGTTTCCTTGAATCATCTTTTCTCATACCGCACATCCCAACCATCAGCAAACCCTATTCCTTCTAACCTTCAAATATATCCAGAATCTCATCACTTCTCATTGCTCCTACTGCTACCATTCTAGTCTGAGCTACCATCATCTCTTGCCTCGGGTAGTGCAGTAACCTCCTAACTCTTCCTCCCTTTTCTGTCCTTCTTTTTTTTTTTAGTCTAGTCTCTACATGTCAATAATGGTATCACACCAAAACCTGCCAGATGGTACTCTGCTCAAAATCTTCTCAGCGTCTCTCCTCTGCTTTGCCTCCTACTGCCCTCTCCTTCATTTACTCCACTCCAGCTTTACTGGCTTCCTCGTTATTCTTTTTTTTTTTTTCCTCATTATTCTTTAAACATATGGCTTGCTCCATCTCAGCACCTCTGCACTTGCTGTTCCCTCTGTCCACAATGCTCTTATGAGTGTTCTCATTTTATCCATGAAATAGGAAGCAAAGTCACCACGGCTTGTTTGCTGACTCCCATCAAATCTTTACCCAGTGAGGTCTCCCTGGGTCTCACTATCTAATGTCGCAAAGCCACAACACGGGTTTGTGACATGTTCAACCTCCTTCTCCACTGCACTCTTCTGCTGAGGACTTGTGATTATCTACCAGACTGCATATTTTACTTATTTAATTTGCTTATCACCTGTATTCCTCAACCTAGAATATAAGTTTCATGAGGGCAGAGATGTTTTTTATTACCTACTACACCTTAAGTACCTAAAATAGGGCCTGGCACATCAGAGGCTCAATAAACATTTGTTGAAAGAATAAATAAAATTTTCTCTCTATCTTCTTTTTTAATTTTACAAATTACCTTCTGGTGGCTGGGTTGGGTATATGTGTGTGTGTGTATGTATATGCTTGATTTCCCTCCTTGTTGGCTGGTTTGTTTTTCAGTCACTATGGTCATTCTACTACTTACAGTTTGCCAGGTTAAGATACCATACATTCTCTGTCTCTCTCTTTCTTTTCACTTCCCAAACCTATCTTCTAATCCACATCTTTACTTCCTTGATAAGAGGATATATTTATGTTTATTTAGTGTTTCATCCCTTTTCTTGGTGTGATAAAAGAATGTTCAAGTTAATATGGGCTTTAGAATTCATCGTGTCCCACCCTCTCATTTGACACCAAAAGCAATTCTGGTCTAGAGGAGAGAACAAACTTTTCAAGGTTGCACACCTAGCTCCTAGTTAATAGCATAGCAGAGCCAGGAGCCCTGGCCTCCAGCCCATCGCCCTCCCACAGCACCAACTGCCTCAGCTTCCTTCTGGCTTCTGTAAGTAAAACTAGCTTCTGCTAATTCTTCTGCAGCTTTTATTTTTTCTCTCCCCTTAGTTATATCATTTTGATATCTTCATAAATCTGCTTTTATCTCATTTTGCAAGAATATTTGTATAAAATAAAAAGGGAAGATTTCCATAGAATTTAAACAAAACCCCTACAGACTCTACTAAAGTTTTCATTAGATTCTTTTAAGATGTATTATGTATAAATATGCAAAAGATGTGTTAGAATTTAAACTCCAGAACAAAAATGTTTCAGAAAACATGATTAAGATGTTACTAATGGCACCTACTCAAAGGGGTGTTGCAAAGATTCAGTGAGAAAATGTATGTTGCCTGGTGCTCAGGAACAGCAGAAATGCATGCAATGGTGTGGAATTATGTGTTTGAAGTGTGAGTGCCAGAGAACCCAGTTCTTATGTGGTTCTGTTAATCCTACGCAATTCTAAGACCCAATTTTTTCTCTTAAAAGAGAAATATGGTAAATTTATTATGGCCCAATTAGTTATAATAATTTATTATTCTACTTCCTAGAGCACTTTAGAGAGTACTTTTTTGAATACTGATTTTTAAAAAAGATTTTTATTTATTTACTTGAGGGGGAGGAGGAGCAGAAGGAGAGGGAAAGGGAGCAGACCTCCTGCTGTGGAGCCCGATGCAGGGCTCCATCTCAGGACCCCAAGATCATGACCTAAGCCAAGGTCAGATGCTTAATTCCTGAGCCACCCAGGCGCCCTCAATTTTTTTTTTTCAAACAGGCACAACTTGCCCTTGGGCTAGTGGGTAGCAGCAATTATCTTCATCTTTATTTTGTCGATGATGGAAGCTGAAACCCAAAGGTCCTTTACCTCAGCTCACGCACAGCCAAGTAATGGGAGAAATGGAACCAGGACCTTGAACGTCTAATTCCTAATCATGAGTTAGTCCATTGAATCAGGCAGCCCTATAAGTATTAGTAAATAATTCAAAATGAAAAGCTAAACATATTTTTTCTGTACTACTAAAATTCTTTGACATCCCTCTCATGGAGAGCTGGGATCTATACCCCATGCCCTTGAATGTGGGTGGGCTCTGTGACTACAGAATATAGAATAGAATACAGCAAAAGTGAGGCTGAGCCAGATTCCAAGCTTAAGGCTTACAAAATTGGCAATTTCCATATCCTATCTCTTGGAATGCTCTTTCTGGAAACCCTGGGTCATTATATGAGAAGGCCTATTACCTAGAAATCTCCATGCTAGAAAGGTCATGTATAGACACTCCAGTCAACAATCCCAGCTGAGCCCCACCTTCCAGGCAAAGTGGCTATGGTGGTAGTCATCTGAGTGAAGCCATTCTGAACCCTCCAGACAAGCTCATTCACCAGTTGAAGACTATTTAGGGAACTCACTCAATTCAGGATGGATCAGAAGTATCACTGAACCGAGCCATACCTCAACGCCTGAGCAATAACATCCCAATATAATAAAAATGGTTGTTACTAAGTTTAGAGATAATTTGTTATTCAGCAGTAGGTAATGGGGACAGAATTTGATACCCGGAAGTAGAGTGCCATCATAATAAAAACAAAAAGCATGTGGCAGTGGTTTTGGAACCAGACAGTGGGAAGAAACTAGAAAGATGTCAAGGACACTGGTAGTGAATGCCTAAGGTACCTGCAAGGGACTGTTGGTGATACTCAGAAGGTATAGCAGTAACTGCTATTAGAGTTAAGGTTGAAGAGTCTCATCCACCCCTGTACCTGATTTGGATGAGAAGACCTTGGATCTTGAGACTGACCTTCATGCTGCCTGGGTCCAAGTGCTATCATAGATGAGAATTTGGGGGTTCTTTGGAGAGAGTGGACATATTTTTACATAGGGAAGGAATGTGAATAATCAATGGCCAAATAATGGACTGTGGCAGATTAAAGATAGCCACAAATTCTCTCATACCTCTTCACTGAGAATAGGGTGTACATTCCCTCTCCTTAAATCTGGGTGTGCTTCATGATCGTCTTTGATTAACAGAATATGGAAGAAGTGATGAGAAGCCAGTGGTTGAACCCAACCAGGCCTTAAGATACTGATAACCTCCTCTTATATTCTCTTGAAATGACATCTTTGGGAGCCCTGAGTCCCCAACTACCCCAATACCATGTTGGGGAGCCTATATATAAGCATTCTGATTGATAGTCAAAACCAAAATCAATCTTCCAGTCAAGGCACTAAATTTGGGAATGAAGCCATCTTAGAATCTCCAGACCAGCTCATCTGCCAGCTGAGAATCTCAAGTGATCTCAGTTGACTCCATACAGAACAGAGGAATCACCCAGCTGAGCCCTATTCAAACTATTAACCAAAAAAAATAGTGAGATAGAACAAAATGGTATTTTAAGCCACTACGTCTGGGAGTAATCTCTTACATAGCAAGAGATAACCAGGGCATTAACTCTCCATACATATGAGCAAATGCAGGTAGGCATCATTTTCACAATGGATTATACATCTTAACATGATGATGAGTTGACTTTTTGTAAAGGTAATTACATTTCAAATGTGCTAAGGATGCTTTGTATTTTTCTTACCCATAAAGCATGCAGATAATAGTCACTATCCCACTTAGTTCACCAGAATGTTGAGAGGAGCAAATGAGATAATGTATGTGAAAGACATCTGCAAAGCCTTTCCCGCTATGCAAATGTGAAAACATTATTATTACTTTTAAAGAAATATTTGAATAAAGTGAAGGGTTCCTTTGCAATTCAAATGGCCGCCCAGTATTTATCAATTTTGTAAGTTCAGCTCATCACATATCTGATTTTTCTATGCACCCCAGTATTTATAGGCCTGTAAAATCGCAGCCCTATAAGTGTAGATATTACATACTACTAAATTAAAGTAATGCTTGTTAATAGAAGTGGACAGATACATTTTAGTAAAATGTTGGCATATAGCAGATATATTTAAACTCAGGTAAGTAAAGCACAACTGGTATTAGTTAATTCCATCAAGCATATAAGTCTTGGGAGAGGTGGGTAGATGCAGGAAACAGCTGGGTTGAGATGGAAACCCTAACAGGGCTGCACCTTGGCACCAGATAAGGAGCACAGTATGCAAAGGAGGAAGATAAAGGAGCATTAGAATTTTTTATCCCATGACAAAGAACAAAGCTTTATAAAGGCCTCCAAGCAGACCTGTGTGGTGCTTCTGTTGGAAAGGCTGAGAGTGGGGGAAATTTGTCCAACTTCAGGTTACTGAAATGAAATACTGTCAGTGATTTCATGCCTTTAATGACAGTTCTACTCCTCAGAGAGCTAAAATATATAAAGGTGTTTAAAAGGTCATTCCTTAGATTTAGATTCAAAAAGAAAGCTAAAAGCATGTGAACGCACACATGTGCACAGACACATATTGCTGGGCATCACTAGCAGCATCTGCTTTTACATGCCAAAACCTTTCATTGGAATGAATAGTGCACAGGCCTGCCCGGTGCCTCAGCCACTGCATCCCAGCAGCCCTCTCTGCATTGGCTTCCATTATAACTGTCTCATTAGAGCTGGGCTCCATCCACAGAGCCATCAGAACTCCAGAAAGCTGAGCCCCTTCTCTGTAAGCATGCTCACCAAGCACATCACAAGGGAGGTGATAAGATGCTGTTCAGATACTGGCCCATCTTCCCTTGCAAGCTATGGAGCTCCAGAGGTGTTCAGGGTCACAGACCTTGAGTAGCTTCTCCTCTCTGCAAGAGGAAAGACCAGATCTGGCCAGGGGAATCTTGAAGATGCAACTAATCTTTGCTTCCATTGCCTTGCAGCAGACATCTCTACTGGGATGGCACCTGGAACGCAGGAAATGTACTGAATGCTTGTTGTACCATCTTCCAAAACATGGCCAAGACAAGACCCAGCATGCACTCTCACTTAGAATAGTAGACTGACTGGTGCCTAAAAAGCAATAGAAATATTGAGACTTATAGGGTAGCCTCACAACAACCCTATAAACTAGATTATCATCCTCATTTCACAGATGAGGAAACCAATGGAGCAATTAAAGAGCTCACCCAAGGTCATGTAGTTATTATTTATTGAAAGGGAATGAACTGGATTAAACCATGAGCTGAGGGCTTGACCACTAATTATATCAACTTATGAGGGAGGATGGGGGCAACATTGATAGCTATCACTTATTGAAAGACAGGATAGTAGACTCATGAAACCGGGGGCTTTTAAGACAGGTAGAACTCCAACCTCAGCCTCTTAATACTTCCATGACCCCAGGAAGGCTAGGGAACATTTCTGAGCTTTAGATTCTCATCTTTAAGATAGCATTAGTGTGAGTTATAATAGTTATATAGTCTGTCCAGTGGCTAAAATTTAATAAGCACTTAAGAAATGAGAAATTATCTCCAGAGGCAAGGGAAACAAAGGAATTATTGGGATTTCATCAACATAAACATCTTCTGCACAGCAAAGGAAATAATCAACAAAATTAAAAAGCAACCTTCAGAATGGGAGAAGATATTTGGAAATGGCTTATCTGATAAAGAGTTAGTATCCAAAATCTATAAAGAACTTATCAAACTCAACACCAAAAAATAAATAATCCAGTTAAGAAATAAGCAGAAGACATGAATAGACATTTTTCCAAAGAAGACATATACCTGGCTAACAGACACATGAAAAGATGCTCAACATCACTCACCATCAGGGAAATACAAATCAAAACCAAAATGAGATACTACCTCAGACCTGTCAGAATGGCTAAAATTAACAATACAGGAAATAACAGATGTCGGCGAGGATGTGGAGAAAGAAGAACCCCCTTAAACTGTTAGTGGGGATGCAAACTGGCACAGCCACTCTGGAAAACAGTATGGAGGTGCCTCAAAAACTTAAAAATAGAACTACCTTATGATCCAGCAATTGCACTAGTAGGTATTTACCCAAAGGATACAAAAATACTGATTTGAAGGGGCACATACACCCTGATGTTTATAGCAGCATTATCAACAATAGCCAAATTACAGCAAGAGCCCAAATGTCCACTAACTGATGAATGGATAAAAGAAGGCATGGTGTATACATATATAGGGGGATATTACTCAGCCATAAAAAAAAAAGAATGAAATCTGACCATTTGCAACAATGTGGATGGAGCTAGAGTGTATTATGCTAAGTGCAATAAGTTAGTCAGAGAAAGACAAATACCATATGATTTCACTCACATGTGGAATTTAAGAAACAAAATAGATGAACATAGCGGGAGAGAGAGAGGTAAACCATAAAACAGACTCTCAATGATAGAGAACAAACTCAGGGTTGCTGAAGGGGAGGTGGGCTGGTGGAGAGTTAAATGGGTGATGGGGACTAAGCAGGGCACTTGTTGTGATGAGTGCTGGGTGTTACATATTAGTGATGAGTCACTGGATTCTATTCCTGAAACTTTTATATTGTATGTTAACTAACTAGAATTTAAATAAAAACTTGAAACAAAAAAAAAAAGAAGAAAAAATTAGAAATTATTATCCTTAGTTACTATGTACCAGGCACCATTTATACATTCTTTTATTTAACCTAACAACAACCGTAAAAGGAAAGTATCATACCTAGTTTATAGATCCAGAACTGAAGCCTACAGCTGCCCAGAACCACAGAGTTGAGTCAGGATTTGACCCTAAGTCTATATGACAACAAAGGCTGTGCTAGTTCCATACTATTCTCTACCTCTCTTAGTATAACTATCAGCCTATGCTGATTTCAACCTATACCAGAAATGACTTTTGAATACTCAGTTAATATTTGCCAGCTACTAATGAAGTGAAGCTACATTGTTCAATTAACTCATTGCCTCCCAAATTCTATTTTTGTTCTAATGCTCAGGGTGGGGGAAGGTATTTAGCTTATATTTAAATTATCTCTCCTAGTGTAAATATTGAACTTATAAATGGAAACCCTTTATGAAAATATTCAAAGATAGTTTAATTTAGAGAAAATGAGTTTAGATTAAGAATCGGGATACTTGGTTTTTGTTTTGCTTTGCTTTTCACATTTCTCCATTGAGCAGCTGTGTGTACTTAGACATGTAATTTAACTGGCCAACTTTCCCCCCACCCCATACAATGAGACATGAGCTAGGAGGGTTCCTTCGAATTCTAAGATGCTACTATTTTAGTACCACTCATACAGATACATACACACCTGCAGCACTCAAGAGCCTCTAGACAGGTGGTCCTTCCCATTAGGGATCCAGCAATACTGTTTTGTTTGTTTGTTTGTTTGTTTGTTTAATTTATGATAGTTAGAGAGAGAGAGAGAGAGAGAGAGAGAGAGAGGCAGAGACATAGGCAGAGGGAGAAGCAGGCTCCATGCACCAGGAGCCCGACGTGGGATTCAATCCCGGGTCTCCAGGATCGCGCCCTGGGCCAAAGGCAGGCACCAAACTGCTGCGCCACCCAGGGATCCCCCCAGCAATACTGTTATTACTTAAGCTGCTGTTCCAAAATACAGAGCTTAGGACTCCTGAGATTCTGATTCAGTGGATTTGGTTGAAGTTCAAGGATCTGTATTTTTTGAACACTCATCAGCTTGTCATACCTCTTTGCAGGGTTGGCAAAATCACCATGCCCTGAGACCATAGAGGAGACCAAAGCTTGAACTCAGGTATCTGCTCAATAGGCAATTTCATTGGCAATGTAGAGCTCTTGTGCATCAAATTTGACTATATTGACATATTATCACATGGAGGATAGATGGGGGAAAAGCTATTACAAATGATTTTCTTTCTTTTTTTTTTTTTTTTTTACAAATGATTTTCCTGTAGAAAGTAGGCATACTGTCATCATGGCATCAAGTTTAAAATGAAAGTTCTAGAAAGCAGTAGAACTGACCCACCTAGTAGTGGTGTGGTGTCACATTCAAGTTAAGAATCACTCAAAGTCAAGAAAAAGTACGGTCAAGATATGGTCAGTACATGAACATCAAGCCTATTTCCCAGTAGATAGGTTTGCTGAGCTGAGATCATGACATGATTCCCAAATAATTCATAAAATTGAACATGAACAGGATGGATTGAAAAGATTCCAAAGACAAACACAGGGACACCCAATATCAAGAAATGAGTTCTAGCGGGAACCCTGGGTGGCGCAGCGGTTTGGCGCCTGCCTTTGGCCCAGGGCGCGATCCTGGAGACCCGGGATCGAGTCCCACGTCAGGCTCCCGGTGCATGGAGCCTGCTTCTCCCTCTGCCTATGTCTCTGCCTCTCTCTCTCTCTCTCTCTGTGTGTGTGTGTGTGTGTGACTATCATAAATAAATAAAAATTTATTAAAAAAAAAAAGAAATCAAGAAATGAGTTCTAGCTATTTACATTGTTAAACCCAACTAAAGTCTTGCTGGAAATGATGCCACCAGTCAGCCAAAAAGGAATGGGTCATTTTTAAAGCATAAATACCACACAGACCATCATAGTAAACACAAACATTTACCCAAGGACCAGTGATTCTGTATGAAAAAGGCTGTCATGTAGGCACCTATCTTGTGTTACCATCTCTAAAAATTAAGAATCATGAAATCATGAACGCCAGCAGGTAAATGTATGTGGATCATTTGCTAATTTAGAGAGATAGTTTGTGTGTGATCTTGATTAATGCTTTTTTGAGTATTTTCTTCAAAATGGGGCTAACACTGTCCATAGAAAGTTTGACTATTATTTCATTACAACCTACAAAATGCACTAAACTCCTTAGCAGAAAGAGGTGTGTGAAGAAATGGGGAGCTGAATAAGGACAATATAGTCCTTAAAAACACCCTAATACCCTCCTCTATAAGCTTCAGAAATTCTAGGAACCAGGCCGTATCTGTCTTCTACATCTTCAAATCTAGAATATTTCATCAGGTATTTATTGGATACTATACCAAAAAAAACAAAGAAACAAACAAAAAAATAATAATTTGCTGATAAACTGCAGCTCATCTGTAGATGGCCAATGGCCTCATTGCTCTGCCTAGAGATTTGCATGAAAGCATAAAGATCTGTGGTATAACAATAAAAAAATTTTTTTTAAGATTTTATTTATTTATTCATGAGATGCACAGAGAGAGAGGCAGAGACATAGGAAGAGGGAGAAGTAGGTTCCTTGTGGGAAGCCTGATGCAGGACTTGATCCCCAGGACCCTGGGATCATGACCTGAGTCAAAGGCAGATGCTCAACTACTGAGCCAACCAGGTGCCCCAATTAAAAAGAAAAAAAAAATTGATTATACATTTGGACTAGATAATATTGGAGAGCTAAGATTCCCTAGTAACATTTCCATAATTTTAGCAACATTAACTAGCTCCTAATATAAAGCCAAGGTCTCAGAGCTGTCCCATAGTTAATACTTAAAAGTAAAATCATGTTTTCATGATAACAAGAAAATGGTTGATTCATGCTAATTTCATTATCTAACAAAGTAAAAGGTCAATAGATTGCTTCATTCTTGGCATGATTAAAGAAATATAGGATTAAATATGTTAATTAAAATTTCAAGGAACAGGCAAACATTCTAATCATAAGAGGAAAAAGAGCAAAGTAAACCTAGTGTCCATATATCAAACAAAAGAAACAAGACAGCAGTGAAGAAGCAGAGAGAGGAAAAGCATAAAACAAGATGAAACAAATAAAAGCAAAAATGTCAGTTATGAAAATAAATGTAAACAAATTAAAGTTCTTTATTAAAAGATCAAGACTCTCAGTTTGGGCTAAGAAACAAAATTCAACTATCTATATGCTGGATTAAAAATGTACATATGAATTCAAAGTAAAAAAGATAAGTAAAGATCTATGAGGTTTGTATAAATAAAAAGATTAATAGAACACACACACAAAAAGAAAGCAACAGGCACTGAACAAAACAAAGATTGTAAATTTAGAGTACGTAAAAAAGATAGACTTCACAACAAAAGTAGAATAAGTAGGAGCCATCATGTACCTAGTAACTGCTGTCAGACTATATCAGCACACAACTCTTTGATTTCCTGGAGAAACAGGCACTCAGCTGAGATTTTGAGACTCATTTCCTTCCCTGATAAATCAAGTAGGCCTAATATAGAGATTTAACCAGTAATTGTTGATGTAATTGTTATGAGTTAAAGTTTATGCCCTTGCATGAATAAATATACTTTCAAAACACCTGCAGGATATTTTTCGAAGTTAATAATTTCATTGAACACAAATAAAACTTTAATAAAATCCAGCAAGTTTGAAAAGCATGCAGTCTACATTCCACAACTGTAAAAAAACACACTAGGGAAAAAAAAAAAAAAGAAAGAAAGAAACACACTAGGAAATAGTTTGTTAGGAAATAGTAACAAGAGTTTTTAAAAAGGAAACTGTTTACTTGTAAGTTAGAAAGCATGTGCATAAGTAACTCTTGGAAAAGATAAAAATCGTGATTACAAATCATAACTATTGGAACATTATATATCAAATCTTACAAGACTGAGCTGCCATTATCAGGAGGAAAGAGCAGATTTCTAAGCTTGTTTGATTAGATCAGAAGTAACACAAAATAATTAGGCTTAGTTAAAATTAAGAAGTTAGAAAATGAAAAATATCTTTTGAAAGCAGAAGGAAATAAATAACAAAAATAAAAGCAAAGAGTAATGAAAGCCAACGTTAAAAATATAATAGTCTGGCATGTTCTGACAAGTCTAGAAAAAAAAAAGTCAATAAGAGGAGCGTAAAACAACACATAAAATGAGAAAGGAGATAAAGCTATGGATGTGAAGACACTTCAAAATTAGTGCCATAGACTGTTAAATTTTTTAAATTCACTGATTGGGGGAAAATATAAATGGCTACAATTAATTAAGAATGAGTAAACTGAATAAAGCTTTGTCAAGGGAAAACAAATTGCAAAAGAAGTTAATTCTGACAAGGTTTCTAAGTCAGAACCATTTCACCAGCCTTTGCAAGTTCTAATCTGCATGTGATCCTGATATATGCCATTTTGGCACAGAAAGAGATAGAAAACTTTCAAATTGCTTTTAAAGTTAACATAGCTGTAAGAATCTAAAAAAGATAGTATGAAGAAAACAATTACAGACTAATAGGACTCCTGAATAGAGATGCGAATTCCTAAGTAAACTTCTAGAAATTGGAAACTCTTAAACAGTTAAGAATTGGGAAAGGTTGGAGTTTTCAGCCTCCTTGCAAGCTGACAAGTTAGCCTGCTACAGCTTCATGTGGCAGAAAAATGTGACTTTAGGGTCAGAGACAAAGGATTTTATTACAAGGAAGCAGCCTGCCATCCTTAGGAATGTCCATGCCCCTCAGCCCCGCCCCCCGCATTCTCCGCGGATGATGTAATGTGGGCTCAGGTAGGTGCAAGCAGTCAGTGGGCTGCATTACAGGAAAGGAGCTCTGAGCTTAGAAAACTTGGATATTTAGAAATGGGCCATAAGTATCTGCCCATTACCCCAAAGGGAGACATTATCTTTGTTTTAGTGGACAGTAAGCTTGCCTGCAGTTTGCCCCAGGGGGAGACACTATATCTTCAAGGCTATAAGCAAACCTGACCTCTGTTCTGGAGGGAACGACCATCTCTGTCCTTGAAAATATATTTTGAAATAACGAACAGTCAGTGCCTCTACTTAAAAGATACATAGAAATGTGAAAAATCTGTGAAGAATTGCCTCCCATCACATTGTTAAGTAGATACTATTCCCAAAATGCAAGGATGGTTTAATGTTTGAAAATATAAATAGACCAAAGAAAAATTGCATAATAAAATTCAATATGTAGGGGTGCCTGGGTGGCTCAGTAGGTCAAGTGACTGCCTTCGGTTCAGGTCATGAGCCCAGGGTCCTGGGATTAAGTCCCACATTGGGCTCCCTGCACAAGGGGGCACCTGCTTCTCTCTCTCCCTCCACCTACTGCTCCCCCTATTTGTACTTTCTCTCTGTGTCAAATAAATAAATATTTTTAAGATAAATTAATTTAATTTAATTAAATATCTAGTCTTCATATTTATAAATAGAAATATTATTTCTTGTCAGGTCTGATTTAAATCTACCTATTCAAAACTATGAAAATCTATCTATTTAAGCCTATTAAATGTCTATCCTACAGCAACAAACTACATCATATTTTACAGGGAAATCTTATAGGATTCCCGTTAAAGTCGGAAACAAAATAAGGAGGCCCACTACAACTGCTATTATTTCCAATAATTCAGAAGCTTCAGTCAATGAAATAGTAAATAAAACAAGTAAGAATTGTAAGTGCCAAAAATCATCATTATTTTAAGTGACATAGTTATATATAGACAACTCAAAAGGATGGAAGGATAAAAGTCAAAAGTAATGAGTTTAACAAAGAAGTCACAAACAAAATAAGTATTTTTAAAATGTCTGTATACAGCAATAACAAGTTAGTTTAATCAATGTTAAATCATAATAATTATTTATGAAAGATTCCACTCCCAATAGTCTCAAAAAATATAAAGTAATAGAAATAACTTGAACAAAAAAAGAATACCACCTACATAAAGAGAAATTTGGCACTTTTGAGACACTCAAAAGAAAATATTAAAAATAAATAAATTGCATGTTCCTAGATGGAAAGAAGGAACTTTAAAAAGATACTAAATATTTCCAAGTTGAGTCACAAATATTACTATCTTCTGACTAAATTCATGGTAAGATTTTAGGGTAGAAACCTGATAAAGTAATTTTTAAATATATGTAGAAGAGTATCACATAATAATAACAAAAAATTTCTAAAAATAAGAGTAATTAGGAGGAACTAATCCTTCTAAATATTAAAATATACCATAAAGCTACAGTAAAAACTTTTGCAAGCAAACAAAAACAGACTGAAAGTACAGGTATAGCAGTGTGTAGTGCAATGGAAAAAAACAGAGACCAAAAACATATATATACATCACAAATCAGCAAAGAAAGGATGGTACTGATGATCTAAAAAAAAAAAAAAAAGGAAAAAAGCGGAAAAAAAACCCATTTTGAATGACTTTATTATACCAAATAATTTCTAGAGGTAAAGTTATAATATTAAAACCATAGGAATTCAGAATAAAATATAGATGAAAATCTATTGGGGTAGGCAAGGAAAAAAGCCAAGATGGAAAAGTCATGAAGGAAAATAAGAATAGATTTAGCTGCATAAAAATAGAAATCTGTTCACCAAAAAAGTCACTGTAAATAGTATTAAAAGAAATTCAATAACTATAATAAAATATTATAAAAGTACTGACAGACATATTCAATAATGAGAGACAGCATTTGGGTAGTTTACAAGCTCAAGCTACAATTTATATATAAAAAAGTTTACATGTTAATTATGATACAGAATAGATGAAAAGTGAGACAATAAAGTGATTAAGTGCATGGAAGCAAACCTCAGCTTGGGAGGGGAGGTGTCACCATGCCTCTACCATCCATAAAATGGAAATAATCATAACGCCATCTCACAGGGTTGTTGGGAGTTACATGAGAACACGCAGCCTGGCACAGAGTCAATACTAAGTAAATGTTACATATAGTAATATTATTTGGGGTTTAGGGGTATAATCAATTACACTTTTTCTCTCAATTCACTGTCTCTCTTCATTAGTGTTTGGAATGCGGTGAGAGACAAACACAAGAATCCAACAGATGAGCACCCATATGTAATCCTAATGGTTGATTAAACCAGATGAGCAAAGCAGCTCTACCTGTGGCCGGAAGCCTACCACTTTTCCTTCAGAATTAAACACCCCTGTTTAATTCAACATTTGGCAAAAACATGCCCAAATGAATGAGTCTTATTTAGACAGTAAGAGAAACAGAAGTTGGCTGAATCCTGGAGATCAGGGGTCCGAAGGAGAGGAAGGAGTGAACGTCCAGTTGTGGGACTTCAGAGGATAGTCTCAGAGAATGACTGAGTTGACACCTTTGTGTCACCTGCCAGGACAATCACTCTACCTTGGGATCCAGAGAGGTGGCCAAGCAAGTGTTCTACCTACATGTCTCCCTCTGGTCAGCCGAGGGGCAGCCCCCCAACCCCACCTGAACCATGGATACGTGACATGAGTGATAAGCAGTCCCCACTTCACCTCATCTTACTATTTGGAAACAATCTAAGATGAAGTGATTGCAAAAGAATATTTGTGAGAGCCGTTCAAAAATATGGTTCTTTTGGAGACTGTTCCTTGACATCACAAAATTGTTAGGGGAATGGAGTACTATTGTTTATTCCTTTTTTTTTTTTTTTAAGATTTTATTTATTCATGAGAGACACACACAGAGAGAGAGAGAGGCAGAGACACAGGCAGAAGGAGAAGCAGGTTCCATGCAGGGAAACCAATGTGGGACTCGATCCTAGGTCCCCAGGATCACGCCCTGGGTGAAAGCCGAAGGTGGCCCTAAACCACTGAGCCAACTGGGCTGCCCCCATTGTTTATTTCTATTTGCAGTGGAAAATCCTGCAAGAAATACACTAAAAGTCTAAAACTTTGTTATTTGGGGGTAATGGATTTAATGGGAGATTTTAATTTCTTACAGTTCACTGCATTTTTTGAAACTCTACAATTTTTTTCCATTTCTATTCTAAAGCAAGAGAGAGAAATATGACTGGTTACCAGCTTAAGACAATTTCAATCTCTCAAACTAAGAGAACTCTAATTTACAAAGTATTTAAACTACCTTATTTACTTCTTGCTATCGAGATTTTATAAATGGATCCGGAAAGGGGGATTTTTCTCCTTTGTTTCTCTATGCACATCTGTATTTTTTTACAAGCATGCATTACTTTTGAAAATAAAATATAAGCTATTAAAATTTGCATCTTAAAAAGTATTTTTAAAAAATTTTTCTACAGAGACAGAAGAAACAAAGCAAAGCCAAATATATATATGTATAAACATTAAAGTTTATGGTTGGGCTTGGGTATACTACACCTAGAAGGTAGGTATTTATATCAGGGCTCTGTTTCTGTGAGGTTCAAGGGCACCAAACGGGCATTATAAATATTAATAAAAACTTCAAAAGCTAAACCACATTTTTATGGAGTCAGGAGCATAAACTGAAAGAATTAATTTGAGAGGGAAAAGGTGGTGTTTTTCTATGGTTGTTTTGTTTTGCTTTTGCCGAGAAATCCCGTAGTTCCAATTCTGTCACAAAAAGGAAAACTATATAGCTTGTTGTTTTGAAAATGGGAGATGCTCCAGTGTATGTCAGGCCACCGACAAACATGCAGAGGGTCAAGAATATTGTCTTCAGAGGAAAATTTATATCTAAATGTCTAGTTACTGATCTGGCCCCCAGGCTGTTGCAGGAGTCGGGTCATCTATTAGGTGACCCAACTATGCTTGTACGTATGTGCTTTCTAAAACGTGACCCCAAATCTGAAGAATGTGAAGGGCAGAAACATAACTGCATAACTGGCCTCTTGAAAATAAAAACCAAATTGAACAAGCAGAAAGGATGGGCACTTGTAAGACGAGGCTGCCGGACGGCGGGCGAGCTCAAGGGGGCAATGATGACAGGGGGGAGCCCTGCAGTCGCGCCTCCCAGCCAGGCTGTGCTCCCTTTATGGGCCTGAGAGCTGCTGCATTAAAGTTTAATCATCGTAAAACTGTGTTCTATTTACATAGCGCCTTTCATCCCAAGAATTTGGAGGACTTTGTAGACATTCTCGCATTTATCTTCACATCACCCGCTGAAAAGCAAGTTGGAGCAAGTGTTATCTTCCTCTCACAGGCCCAGGAACCAACCAACGCAGGCAAACAGGTCTTCCGTGTCCCCTGGTGAGATGGGACTTAAGGAGAGGAGGGTTGTGTGTCTTTGTTGCTGCTCAGAAGGAGCCAGGCTAGGGCACGTTCACCGTTGAACTCTGCCTTCCAATTCAAGAGGAATCTTGTTGATGATTAGGGTATTGACATTAGCAGGCCAGACAAGCAAAGGGCTAAGGGGCGTGGGAAAAGTCCCATTGCCCACCGAACGTGAAGACGATGTCTCCTGGACCACCAGACACCAGAAATTCCACTAACAGAGGGTCCTCTCTTGAAGTTACAACATTGCAATCTCAAAAGTCCCCTGTAAAGTGTCAATACCTCTAGAGGTATCCTACATTTAGCCACTTGTAGATAATAGCATTGCAATATTAATTAATTTATTCAATTTATCTTAATTATATTGTTGGCTGAATCCTGAGTCTCGAAGGAACAAAACATAAGGTAAATATATTTTGGTAGAAGGAGTATAGGTTATGTTTTATATACTGGAGTCCGTTTTTGGAAAGAAGCTACATATTAATTATATTGATTAATTAGAAAAAATAGACCTGGACCATTTCTGATGGAAGCAGAAGCATATAAGAGAGGAGACAGTCCCAGTTTAAGTCCCGCCTGACCAACCAGCAGCCAGCCCTTCAGCAAGCAAGCCAATCCCAGTAAGCCTGCGTGTCTCTTGTGTTAAGTGAGAACAACTGTGCAGTAGCTTGCCTTGGATCCCCTCAAAGGCAGATCTGGAGTCAAGGGTCCGAGCAAGTGTGGGTGATAATCCCAGGGAGCACTACAAGGGAATGGGGAAGTGTGAGGAAGAAGGAGCTTCAGGGAGGGCTTCCCCCTGCAGCCAGGTGCTTTCTGCCCCTTGGAGGATGCTCCTCGAGACTGTGAGAACCTGCCTCAGCATTGTCCCTCCAAGGGGAGAGGAAGTCGGGGGATTGATGCGGGAACTCCCATACCTCAAAGGTTGAGGGTCACAGCTGGGCCAGTGACACATGGGTACTTCCAGACTATCCCCTGACTGGGCTGAGCATCCTCCCATGAGGCCGGAGCACACCCAGGCAGAGGGACACAGCTGTCATGCAGGAGAGCAACCCGCCTACACGAGACCTCCCTGGGTAGGCCAGGAGGGAGAGGGCCGCCAACGGTATCTACTACGCACCTAGAGCTGCTTCGTACAGTTGTTGAGGGAAGTCGCTCAGGACCATGTGACTAAGGTCCTTACCATAAGGTTGGGCACGTAATAAAGAGCCAAAAAATGGTCATTGTGATTGTTACCATAACTACTTTAAAAAAAATTCTTTTTTATGTTTACATTAAGGTTACTGGACCTCCTGTTACTGTCATAGTGGAGGGCCCAGGGAGTCAGGGACCAGCCAGAAGCCCCGGGATCAGGTCTGGAAAGCCCTGGAAATTGAGTGAAAAATCATCCAAGTGTGGAGGTACAAACTGCATGTCCTCCAGAGTCCTGCCGGGTTGCTCCTGAGGAGCACTGGGGGGGTCAGCCCAGCCAGGGCCACCGAGGGAGCCACGAGGAAGAGAGGGAAGGCTACATGTCCTGGCTCCGGCCTCCCAAGACACGAGCTCACCCTCGAGGTGGAAAAACCCCAGTTCCTCCCCAGGACAAGAGCTATCTGACTGAGAAGGAACCCGCAGGAAATCCCTCTGGTTTAGCCTGGGCTCCATGGCAGCTCCCCTCAAGTTTCGCTTCGACTTGAGGCCCAACTCAACAGGCGTGAATCCCCACAAGTGGACTCCCAGGGCAGGCCACCGATGGTGAAGAGAGCGGCCGGCCTTTGCCGAGCAGCCGGGCCTGTGCGTCCAGCAGATGCTCCACGGCTCTTTTGGCAGAGGAGGAACATAATGGAGTGAGGTGAGCTCCTGTCTGCAGGCGCAGCGGCTCACGCTGGCTGCATGCATCACGGTCCCCTTTGTGCAGCCGTGTGCTTTTACCACCCTTGGATCTGGAACACGGCTTACAAAAGGAAACAGTTTTGTTTGGCAGGTGGGAAATCATTGCAATTGTGCTATTTTTCTGTTTACTCAAATAAATATAAAGATGCTTTTATTTTCCACAAAGAATTGTTATCGCTATTTGAATCTATGTTGCTTCAAAAACAAACATCTTACTTTTAGTATCAGAGCAGAGCATTCTGTTCCTCAGAGAAGTGATATTCTTTAGTAGGCTGGTGGGAAACCTGTAGAATACTGAAAGGAGAGGACAAATTCCAGAATAAACCACATGGAACCTTTGTTTTCTGAGCTCTAACGACTACGATCGGTCCCTACCGTAGGATGGACCTCAAATGACTGGAACATGATGGATTGGCCCAAAGGACAAGGTCAGGTGCTCCAGCCCCTCCTTAGCCCCTCAGCTGACCTCAGCCCCTCCTTAGCCCCTCAGCTGACCTGGACAAGATCTCAAAGAGGCTCGTGCATCAGGCAGTGGATTCACCTGTGGTTTCCTTCTACCATCCCCACTATGCGAGTCCCAACTCCTACGGGGTGTCCCATGTACCCGCTGTCTGTGTCCTTGCCCGGCCAAGTCTCTCTGGGACTCCTTCTACTCCGATTTTGTTTTTATCCTTCCAGTCTGTAAAACTGATGCTGACATCTATCACAAATGCAGATAAGCCAACGTGCTCTTGTTATTGGCTGGCCTGTCTCTTGTCTCTTGAGTCTGAGTCATCGTCACCATCGCCCTCACAAAGCTTGTATGTGTTATCCTGCGTCGTTCTCAAAACACAACAAGGGAGATCGCATTAGCCCCATTTTATGAAGGAGGAATCCGCCACTTAGAAAGATGGAGTAACCGACCAAGCTATTATTGTACAGCTAGACAAGGGACAAATGGCAGAAGCAGCCCAGTCTCCGCCTCCATAGCCTGTGTTCTAACCCACCATGGAGGTGGGTCACCTGGGTGGCTCAGCGGTTGAGCGTCTGTCTTTGGTTCAGGGCGTGATCCCGGGGTTCTGGGATCGAGTCCTGCATCGGGCTCCCTGTGAGGAGCCTGCTTCTCCCTCTGCCTCTGTTTCTCATGAATAAATAAAATCTTTTAAAAAATAATTTAAAAAAATAAACCACCATAGACTCTACTTTCTCCCATCTGATCATGTGTGGGCTCCTGGGGGCCTTCTGAGGCCAGCACCATATGCACCATATGCAGATTTTCTAGCAATAAACTCTACAATCATCACGCCTTTTGTGTGTGACACACGACACGTTCATGAAGCCCCATCCATGTGCATTCTTTTGTTGAATTCGAATGGCAACGACCATGATAGGGATCAGTCAGGCAAAACCCTGCCTTCTCTGCTTAAAAAAGAAAACTTGAAATTCCGCATTCCCTAGCCATAAGAACAGCCAATAAACTATATTGCCTTGGCTTTATTCTTTTTTTCCTCTCCCTTCCAGCTACGTCTCCACCACACACCGTGCCCACCTTTTCCCCTATTTTGCCTCTATAGAAACAGAATGTTGTTTCCTCTGCAAAAAGCATTCCCCTGATGGAGTTACATGCAAGTATCAATGGAGGGATAAATGTCCCACGGTTGAAACCTAGTTAGAATGTCCTCATCTGCAAAATTTATAACTCAGCAGCAAGAATTTTCCCTTTGCAGAAACTGGGGCGTAATCAAGTCTTTCAATGGAGGGCAGAAAAGGGAAATTACAGAAAATCAGTTCAATATTTTTGAGGTGTGAAATGGAGATAAAGGAAATGTTCTTGCCACTCTTTTGTGGGCAGAGATAGGATCCATTTTTTCCTCTTTAAGGCCAAGACTTTTCCGCAGTTCTTGGTGTGACCTTGCCGCGTCATTCCGTGGTCTAATCCTGTTTCCCCTGAGTAACTATAGAATCACACGCTGGCCAAGAGTTCGGTGCAAGCACTGAACGACTCAGCCCACCGTCACAGTGACACTGCCACTCGCTAGCATGACCTAAAGCAAGCTCTTTAATAGGCTTCCTAAGTCCATTTCACATCTGTAGAATGGGCATAATCAATCCACCTCAAAAGATTGTTAACAAGGATTAAATACAAATGCAAAGCACTTAGTGCCTGATAGAAAGTCCTTAGCAAATTGGAGTTGCTAATATGCATGATATTATTTTTAGTATCACTTTAAAGGCCCTTTTTGCTCAGGAGATTTAAATATCCTGCAATCTTGTGATAACAAATATCAATACAGATGGTAAGTTATAGCAATCACAGTAAATAAGACTCTGTGATGTGACATAATAAAAGACACCCAGATCTCAATGTCTTCACACAGTCAAGTTTTATTTCTCACTAATGGCAGATCCCTAAGGTAGGTGCTCCCGGTTCAACGCACCCCTGGGTTGTTTGTTCTTCTCCAAGTGGTGATCCAGAGATCCAGGCTTCTACTGCCCTGGGGCTTCTTGCCTCTCTCTCAGGCCTTCTAGTATTGCCTTTCAGCCACCCAGGGGAGGAGAGAGAGAAAGAGAGAAGTCCACGTGATATGTCTAATGGCCACCCACTTTCTGGGGTCCCACGGTCGGTGACATGAGTCCATCTGGACACAGAGGGCTGCAAGTGCTGCTGATCTGTGAGCCCAGGAAGGAGAGGAGAACCAGTTATGGGTGACCATTGTCAGAAGGGATGGGCGTGAGAATCACTTCATTTCTAATTTTGGTACCACTAGGACCTATATTTTGGAGGCCTGGCCACTTGATGTTAAAAACATTTAAGCAGAAATCAAGAATGTGGTGCTCAGAAGCAAACCTGAAGGGAATAGAGGCTCGATTTTGATGTTCCTCTCGCTTACCTCTCCTCTGCTCCCCCTTCTTAATCAGTGTCTTTCTGTCTTCTAGCCTCCCAGACCCCCAGCATAGGGCCCCCAAGCAGGGCTGTCTCTTCTAGAACTGCTTCATATTTTTCAGACAATGATGTCCATTAAAATATGCCTTATTTCCTCAGAGCCATATTGTCTGATAGGTGACAGCTAATTAATCTGATAAAGTAATTCATGCAGCTAGAATAATGGTTATTGTGGGAATTGTGTTAGTAGGCCCAAGTAACCTGTATTTTTAATAAGTTCCTTCTAGAGACAATGCCTTAACCCAAATAAATCGCTCTAATGGTGAGAACGGTTCAAACGTGAGAATCTCAGCCATCATGGTAGCTCCAAGAGGACACATGTGGGGTAGGGGCACCTCTGATAGAAACGGTGGACCTCTGAACTTTGTTCCCTTTTACTTAGCACTGTTTTAATTGGGGTGGTGAATTGTACATCTGTAAAACGTTTTGATAGCACGTTGAATCATTTAGTCAGGAAGGGTTCTTAGAAAAGCACTACATCTCCAGGAAAGAGTTTTATACAGCTACACAAGATTCCTGAAATCATTTACTGTCCTTCCTAAATATGGAAATCCAGTTCCCAGGATGAGTAGTAAAATGCAATGACTCCATAGGGGTCATAGTAATCATGGTAATTGTGTTCACAAATTAAAGTCCCTCATTGACTATTGATTGGGAAAGAATCACGTTAGATCTACTTCTTTCCAAATCCAGGGTGTCGTGAGGTTTTTGTTTCGTGTGTTTTACTTTGTTCTGTTTGTTTCTTGGATGCCTGCAAAAGCAAAGGTTTTTGCTGTGAATGTCAAAGAACCCCAGGCCCCTTCGGTGTGAATTGTTTCCTTGTGAGTAGGTTCATAAATGAGCAATTTTTGGCTTCTGCATGCTGTGAAGAAGAGAGCTGCTCTTTCTGGTGTCATAAGGTGAGAGATAGACCTTTGCAGGCTCGTTCAGGGTACGAGGCCCACCCACAACTCCTGTAAGGAACCAGAAACAAGGAGCAGGAGAAAGAGCCAGACGTTGCAGCTGGAGTCGCTGTGCAGGGAACCACCATTCTCAGGAGTGCCCAAGGGCCCTGAGTCCTGGGGACTGCCCCTGAGGTTGGCCCCCACATTCAGTGTCCTTTCCCTTCCTCCATTCTTCTTGAACCCACTGGAGGGCTGAACTATTCAGTCACCCAGTGAGTTAGGGATAACCACCCCCATGCTAGAGATTGCAAAACTAGAAGACAGAGAAAGATACAAATTTCCCACCATACATGTAATGAGGCTCCTGAGGACCTAGTCTTTGATCTCCTTACCAAGCCGGCCTTCTTGATCTGCTCTCAGTGGGCAGCAAAAGGAAAACTCATTCCCACGACAGCATTACTGAGGAGGGGAGAAATGTGGCAGATAAATCTGAGTTCAGATCTGGCCTGGCCCCACACTGGCCACATAACTTTGCAAAGTCCTCTATGGCCTCCACCTTGGTCTCCCCTTCTTTTTTTTTTTTTCCAATTTTATTTATTTATTTATTTACTTATGATAGTCATAAGAGAGAGAGAGAGAGAGAGAGAGGCAGAGACACAGGCAGAGGGAGAAGCAGGCTCCATGCACCGGGAGCCCGATGTGGGATTCGATCCCGGGTCTCCAGGATCGTGCCCTGGGCCAAAGGCAGGCGCCAAACCGCTGCGCCACCCAGGGATCCCTGGTCTCCCCTTCTTAGAATGAGAGTCACGGGAATGGCACGGGGTGATTGTGAGGAGCATGTGAGCTGACATGTGCCAGACGGACATCTCGAAAGCACTGGCACTAGAACCATTAATAACTGATGATGATACTTTATATATAAATATATACACACATATATAATATTTATGTATTTTATATATGAATATTTATATATTATATATACTTTATGCATTTATTTTATTTATACATGAGTATTTATATATTTCTTTATTCTATGTACATAAAATATATATTTATATATATAAAATATACGCTTTTTTAAAAAGATTTATTTATTTATTCATTAGAGACAGAGAGAGAGGCAGAGACACAGGCAGAGAAGCAGGTTCCTTGTAGGGAGCCCGATGTAGGACTCGAACCCGGGACTCTGGGATCACGCCCTGAGCCAAAGGCAGATGCTCAACCTCCTGAGCCACCCAGGCATCCCATATACATATTTTTTTAAGTTTACTAGACCCCTCCTGAATTTAGTGCCCTGGGCTGGAGGCTGAAATCCAAGAAATAGGATATGTCTCTGCCTTTAATAGGTTTACAAATCTAGTTGGAAAGACAGGCTCTATGAAATAGCAAGAGTATATTTTCAATGCTAACTAAATGAAATATAAAATCAGTACAATCAGAAAGAAGAAGTGGCAGTAATAAGGAGGAAGTGTCCGGGTAAGTCCGCTGGCTTTGGTAGACAGTTTGGTACAGCCGCCACAAGAGAAGAATAGGGAAAGCACGTCACCCACACTAGGGAAGTGGCCTGAGCAGTGACAGTAAGGCTTGCATATTTAACAAGAAATCTCAAGTTAACACAAATGGTTGGCTCTTTGATTCCAGACTCAATTAAGAAAGACACTCAGATTGCATTTTGAAAGTCACTCTCTGATACTCTGCGAACGATGCAAAGATCTAGCACCTGACCTAAAAGCCCAGCCCTGCCGCACAAGATCAATTAATGTGTGGAACTTTGTGTGGAGAGGTGGTATGAGGGGTCAGATGACTTGGCTTGCACTTCAAAGGCCCCCACATCATCCAGATAAAACTAAGATAGCTGCCCACAGTGAGGGGGTAATGTCAAGCTCTTATTTCTTTTCACAGGTGTTGGCAAGACAGATTAGAACTCTCTACAATGGTATTTTCCATCCCTTCCCTCAGAGAACTATGGCCGACTCTTACCGTTCAACAGAGATTCCCAGTGGGAGAGCCGACCTCTGTGTGTGCTCACACTTACACCGAAGCTCTATCTGGAGCAAGCAGTGTGTCTCCGTGGGTATGTGCATCACTGGGGCATCTTATTAAAATGTAGCTTTCGGTTCAGTGAGTCTAAGTGAGGTCTGAGATTCCGCATTTCTAACAGGCTCCCAGGTAAGGCCAAAGCTCTTGCTCCACAAACCACATTGAGAGGTACAGTTGGATAACTCCCAGGTGATTTGGGTATTATGTTCATAGGGTTGAGACCGGGTAACTCCCCTCCCCCCTCCGCCAGGTTCCTGAGGTCCTGCTCAGATGTGCTGGTATACAGGCACTCTATTCTGCTTTCCCAGGGGAGGCTTGCCATGGCCGGGAGATGTCCCTTAGGGGTCTGTTAGCTTGTGACTAGAACACCTGAGACCCCACGGACACCTATTCCCAGACCACTTAGATGTGAAGTCATGGAAACCTCTGCCGTGTTCATAGAACGCTCTACGTGTGGAGGTCAGGAGACTCTCCCAGGCCCCATAAATCTAAAACCCAAGGTGGAAACTTCCTGCTGAAGAATTCAGTAGTTCAGGGCAGAGTGAGAGAAGGCAAGAGAGACAGCAGGAGCTCAGAATCCCCTCATCCTGGGGACTTTGAGTGCTGCTTGGAGTACCACTGCTTATGATATGGGGCAGATCATGGTGAGGCCTGCTAGCCATCAGGACAGAGCTCTGGGAGTGAAATGTTCCCACAGCTTCCAAGTTCTAAGAGAGTAGTACTTGCTTTTCCCACTGACACGGTGACACACTGATCTGCCAGTTGCCTGCTGCCCACCGTCAGCGTGGGTCACAGTCACTGAGGGCCTGCAGGTAGCGCTGCTTTGGTCCAGACCCCCCCTCCTATGCCCATAACTCTGAAACTACATGACATCTTAACCTTTATAAGAATTTCTTCAAGACAGCATTTAAAAACACCCAAATCTTTCTTGACCTTTACATTTTAGCAGAGTTTTTTTTTTTTTCTTAAATTGATGTTACAATAATTTTTTTAAGCTGTGGCATTTTTAAAGCTACTTCAAGAGGAACTTCACTTTCCCTTACCCATCCTATTTGAGACCAATCATTAATCATGAACGGAAGGCACCAAGGCCTCAAACCCAGCTTTATTATGTTTTCGTGTTTGTGACATTTTCTTTCTATCAGCCAGTGGGAAGTCCCTACCATTTTCGTTTATTATCTACAAGTTGTAGAATTTGTTTTCCAGGTCCCATTGCTTTCCACATCCTCCTCTGACATGGCCCAAAGAGCCAGGAGAGAGCCTCCAGACTGGTGTTTGCAGAGAACGGCTTAGGGATATCATCTCTAACTCTGTAAAAGGCAAGTCTATTTTGTCTTAGGCAAAACAGACCTTTCTGCCTGTCAATGAACAACTTAAGTGTCACATTCCAATCTTTTCTTTCCTCTTCATCAGGGCAACTCTTATGGAAGGAATATGCATGATGGACCCATAATTTCATTAGGGTTTAGGTCAGAGGTCACAAAAACCTGAGCATCCACAGGCCATGGGGCCCTCAGTTCTGCATGCCTATACTCAGAGCTGAGTAGAGCTGCTCCTTGTAAACCAGGGGTTCTTAACCTGGAGTTCATGGATGTAGCTATATGTATAGAATTCAGAAAGCTGTGAACTCAGATGGGGAAAATTTTACATTTTACAGTAAAATTTACATTTTACTAATGTCTAACTAAAATTTAGCATTTTATTCAGTTATGAATATAGGCAAGAAACTACTGTGGTGTTAGCTGTGCCTAAACTGTGTCACCAACAGAAATCACAGTTTTTTGGGTTTTGGTTTTCTTAAGATTTATTTATTTATTTTAGAGAGAGAGAGTAGTAGACGAGGGGCAGAGGGGGAGAGAGAAGGAGAATCAAGCAGACACCCCACTGAGTGAGTACAGAGCCCAACATGGGGCTCTATCTCACAATCCTGAGATCATGACGTGAGCTGAAATCAAGAGTCAGCTGATTAACCGACTGAGCCACCCAGATAACCCAAAAATCACAGATGTTTTTACATCACATTACAGTGGTTGAAGATATGTTGAAAAATTACTTATACTCACTTATAGTTGAAAATATGGTAGTTATTGGTCTGGCTGCTAGATAGTCTTAATGCATTAATAAAGAAGTACATATATTACCATATCACACATTTGTGTGTCTTTTTTAATACTTTGATAATTATATTTTTATGTAATTGGTTTCCTTTGAAATTCTATGTATTTTATGTTATGCATAAATCATTATTCTGAGAAGGGTCCAGAGGCTTCACCAGATGCCAAAGGCACATGTAAAGAATGGGTAAGAGCCCTCTGTTAGATTTCGTAGTTTACCCAAATTCCTGAGTGTCCATGTCATTCATTTTTGTAACATCCCTAATGCTTGTAGGATTTTCAGTTGACTTGCTTAAGTTGAGTGATCTTTCAGACCACTTTTTCTTTGCATTAGGAGATGTGTGCTATTATCACAGGTGATATCATGGTTATCATTCATTTTATCATTCATTTATTTAAAATATCCCTAATGACCTTGATTAAGCTTTCTGCCAACTACTGTAAAAGATTATCAAATGAATAACACATTGTCCTTGCCTCCAAGATCTTGACTCTAATAACAAGTTTATAATGCCTATAAACTCCCTCTTAAATTATAAGCATCCTGTGCTGTTATTCCCATCAATAGCAAGATCTGTACCTGAATAGCAAAGACACCCTATTCAAGTTTATGCTTGGTGTTGTCCAGGGACAGAAATGTTTCTTTTTCATCTTCTTCCAGAAATTATGAGGACTTTCATCCAACAGCCATTTATTAAGTACCAATGGGATGAATAGACAAGGGAGCTCAATGACTCTAGATGACTCCAGAATTTCTAATTTGAGTCTCCAAATGGAGAATGCTACATTTCAACAAGAAATAGAATATGTGTGAGGGGAGAGGGGAGATCAATACTGTGGGGGAAGGAAATTGTTGAGTTTTGAACTTGGTGAATTTGAGGCTATAGGATTATAATTGGATATATGGACCTAAAACATATGAAAAAGTCTAGGTTAAAAATCTAAATATGAAAGTCATCAGTTGTATGGGTGGTAAGTAAAACCACTGGCAAGGATGAGTTTACTCTTTTAACATGAAAACATGCATTCTTTGAGAATTTTCAAGTAGATCAAGACAATGATGCTATATAATAAATAACCTCCTAACCCTTCCCTCTACCAAACAATACAAAATAAATTCACAACTATGAAATCTCTATACAAAAAATCACACTCTCAATATTACTTGAAGAAAATCCTGAGTGCTAAAAGTGCCAAAAAAAAAAAAAAAATTGTGAGTAAAGAGAAAAAGAAACAAATTCCATGCCCTTCTGCCCCTTTATTTTCCCACCAGAGAGTTTGGCTATAACCAAAGGCAGACCAATAAAAATTGCTAGGAATCCAGAGGAGGGACATAGGCAAGAGGACCTTAGGGAAAGTTGGAGAGTGCACCAGAAAGATTAAATACAGCAGGTCTTTAGGAAGGGGATTTCAAAGTATGTGCCTTTTAAAAAGGTAGACAGCTACTCAAAGAGCCAGACACACAATTTAAAGACACAGTTGAAATAGCAAGTGTGATTTAAAGCTATGTGTCTCAAACACATAGCTTCTAGGAGGGGGGTTAAAAAGAAGAAGGAAGCAGTGTCCTTTAGGAATTTAGGTGATGAAGCAGAAAAGAAGAAAAAGGTAGGGTCCTGAAAGGGAAAAAAAAAAAAAATCAACAAAATTGGTGGACTCATAACCCCTCCCCCAACACCAAAACAAACAAAAACCTGCCGAAGTACCTGAATTTTACAGGACCAACAGTAAAGAGTGTCATTTAACTAGGAACCATGAAAACCATTCCAATATCATAAAAATGAAAGACAGAACAATAAACTCCAAAAAGGACTATTGCAGAATGAATTTTCACACAAATCAACTGAGGAAAAGCCAACCTCTCCCCAAAAAAACATGAAGCAGAAGGAAACTTTAAGTTTACACTCAATACCGAATTAAATATATCCTAACAAGCATTTGAGGATATGAAAAACGACTTCAAATTAGAAATTCAAACACTGAGAACAGAAATGGACAAAAGAATAAAAAAAAAAAAAAGCAGGGAGAAATTTAAAAAATAGTTGATTGAACTCAAGGAAAAAATGGAGGAAAAAAGATGATCTTATCTCAGAAATAAAGAAGAAATTACAAAATGCACAAGAGAAAAGAGACTCATATGAAATTTTAATAAGGGGCATCAAAGAAAGGCAGGAAAACAACCAAGGGCATGAAAATGACACAAAGTAAGATACAAAATGGATCAGAGAAAAATAGTGGCAATAGAAAACTGACAAAGAAGGAATAATATTTGTATTATTGGAGTCCCTAAAGAACAAAAAGAGAAAACAAATGAAACACAACTACTGTTTAAAATTATAATCCAAGAAATTTTCCCAGAGATAGAAAAGGACCTGAATCCACACTTTGAAAAGGTTTTCTAGGCACCTGAGACAATTAACCCAGAATGGCCAAAAACAGATTCAAATTCCAGTAAAAGTATTAGGTCTCAAAGACAAAGATATATTCTTCGAGGCCTCCAGGTAAAAAGAACAAACAATTTTTACAAAACTGTTTTTCTGCAAAATTAACAACAAAAGAGTTTAGCATCAGTATCTATCTATCTATTTATTTATTTATTTATTTATTTATTTATTTATTTTAGGATTTATTTATTTATTTGCGGGAGAGAGAGAGTGTGTGTGCACAAGGGAGAGGGTCGGAGGGAGAGAGAGAATCCTCAAGCCGATTTCCCGCTGAGCATGGAGCCTGAGTCAGGGCTTGATTTCAAGACCCTAAGATCATGACCTAAGCCAAAATCAAGAGTCAGACACAACTACCTGAGCCACCCAAGCATCCTGACTGGCATCAGTTTTTAAAACCAACCTACAAAGAAGGCAACAATGGAGTAACATAGTTTAAGAGTTCAGTGAAAGAAATTGTGAAAAAAGGATTTTATATATCATCAAGAGGTCCTTGACTACATCCATTAACATTAGGATATATCTAATATATCAAATTATTTTCAACACACAGGCATTTATAGAAAACTGGATCTATGAACTATCCTTGAAGAATTTACTGAAGAATAAGCTTCTTCCCACCAAATCATGACTGGGAGAACTTCAACAAAACAACTGATACAGAGCATTTGAAAACATATACATGTGCATATAATACTAAAACAAAGGTGGGGGTGGGAGTGAAAGACTACGACATAACTGCTGCATATTGGGTCAAAGTAAAATTCTTGCAACTAAAAAAATAGGAGAAGAGATAGAAAAGTGGTTATATCTGCATTGCCATGCAGACATTCAGTGAATGGTAAAGGATCAAAATCCCGACACAGGGGAAGAAATTTTCAATAGTAGGTAAACCACTAGCTAACTTAATCCCCCCCGAAAAGGGAAAATGTATGAAAATTCAAGTTAAAAAAAAAAAAGAAAGAAAAAGAAATGAAAAGAAGGAAATAACCATCTAAACAATTTTTTTCATAATTTTTTTAAAATCATAACAGACTTAGTTACAGACCTCTGTGCAAATAAATTCAAAAACTGAGATGAAATGGGCAACTTCCTAGGGAAATACATATTGATCTCATTAGGGTTAGAAAGCTTAAACAGAGCAATTTCCATATAAGAAATACAGACAGTTATTAAGGTGCTCCCCCACACAAAAAAAATCACCAGGCACAGCTGATTTCACAAGGCATTGTACTAGCTAGTCCTGTTGCTCTATAAATTGCTTCAGAACATTGAAAATGAAAGGAGGCTTTTTAATCCTTTTTATGGTATAAATACTCCTATCTAAACAAATAAAGACAATAGGAAGAAATAAACCCACAGAGCTCAACACTCACAAATAACAATGCAAAAATTCTAAACAAAATACAGATCTTCCTCAATTTATGATGGGGTTACATCTTGATAAAACCATTATAAGTTGAAAATACCAGAAGTCAAAAATGTATTTAAGACCCTAACTTACTGGTTATCATAGCTTAGCCCAGTCTGCTTTAAATGTACTCAGATCATTTACATTAACCTACACTTGGCCAAAATCATCTCCCAGAAAGCCCATTTTATACTGAAGTATTGAATAGCTGATGTAATTTATTGAATACTGTTCTGGACGTATAAAACAGAACGGTTGTGTGGGTACATAGTGGTCAGTGTATCAGCTGTTTACCCTCCTGATCGCATCGCCGACTGGAAGCTGTGGCTCCTTGCCAAGGCCCAGCATCACAAGAGAGGATGGTACAGCATATCGCTAGCCCAGGGAAAGATCTAAATTCGAAGTGTGATTTCTCTGAATGCATATCACTTTGGCACCATCATAAAGTTGAAAAATTTTAAGTCGAACCATCCTACATGGGGGAACTGTCTGTATTTGCAAACATGATCCAAAATGCTTACATCCCTTCTACACTAACCAAAGGTTGTCCTGCCACATCCTTGGCCTTCTCTCCAGAGCAAACATTCCTAATCTCCTAAATTCCTAAATCCTCTCATTTGGGCTTCATTTGTAATCCAGATAGGCTAAGAATTTCCCAAACCATCAAGTGCTGGTTCCTTTTTTGCTTGACAATTCTTTTCTCAATTTACCTCCTTCCTCTGTCATTTTACTCTAAGCAACAAGAGACCAGGCTACACCTTCAATACCTTGCTTGGAAATTTCCTTAGCTAAATATCCAGCTTCATTACCTGTAAATTCTGCTTTACACACAACTGTAGGATGCAATTCGGCTAACTTTTCTACCACTATAAAACAAAGATCATCTCTCTCCTAGTGTCTAATAACAGACTTCATTTCCTTCTGGATACTCACAAGAAGCACCTTTAACATTTATTTTTTTTAAGATTTTATTTATTTATTCATGAGAGACATAGAGAGAGAGAGAGAGGCAGAGACAGAGGCAGAGGGAGAAGCAGACTCCGTGCAGGGAGCCCGATGTAGGACTCCATCCAGAACTCCATCCCAGGACCCCAGGATCACGACCTGAGCCAAAGGCAGATGCTTAACTGCTGAGCCACCCAGGTGTTCCAACATTTATATTTCTACTAACATTTGGTTTAAGGCAACCCAGGCTTTTCCTATCATGTACTTCAAAATTCTTCTAGCCTCTACTCATTATCCAATTGGTAAAGCCATTTCTATATTTTTAGGTATTTGTTACATCCACACCTCAGTACCAAAATCTCCATCTGTTTTTTATGGCCAGTCTTAGAAATTTCACAAACTTCATGACTTCATACAACAGGAACTTATCCTCTCAAACTTCTGAAGGTGAGAAGTCTAAATCAAGATGTTGGGAGAATCATTCTCCTACAGGCTCTGGGAGAAGGTATTCCTTGCTTCTTCCAGCTTCTGGTGGCCACCAGCATTCCTTGGCTTGTGGCATCACTGCAATCTGTCTTCCCATCTTCACATCACCTTCTCCTCCATGCATGTATCTAACCTCACCCTACCTCTCTCTCATAACCAACCACATGTTTAATGCATTCAGGGATATGCACTCGGGTATCCACTCAGATAACCCAGTATTTTTTTTTTTTTGATAACCCAGTATTACATATAATATCCCTAAGATAATTTCCTCATCTGAAGAGCCTTAATTCACACTTGCCAAAACTTTATCATATAGTGTAACCAAACAAAGATGAGTTCTACTCCTTGGTGAATCAGAAACTGCATCAGGTTGACTTGTCACACAAAGCATACTTTACTTGCAGCAAATAAGGAGAACATGGCGAGCTGCTTCCAAAGCCATGACTTCCCAGGCAAGGGTGGATAGGTTCCTTTTATTTAGGGTTAGGATGAATATTTAGAACTGGAAGCCCTGTCATCATAGGCAGAGGTCACTCATGCACCTTAGGGAAACATGCCTTTCCACACATTGTGTGTTATGTAAATGAGGCTTGTCCTCCTCCTTGGGGAGAGATTTTAGTTTATAATGAGGTAAAGGTAGGTGTTGTTCATTCCAGGGGTCACTCCAAGGTCCATCTGCACAGGCACAATTCAGGAGTTATATTCAAACTGGTCTGGGTGGTCTGGGCCAGCTGGAGGTCTTGTCAGGGCAGTTCCTATAGCTCAAGGAGTGGTTTCATTTTCCATTTTCCTGAGTTAAGAGAGAAACTAGAAAGAAGAATTTAAGGAAAAATGTGAAGCAAAGGTTATTGAGTACAAGCAGGTAGATAGCAGAGGTCAGGTCCTGGGGTTTAGCTAATGGCAATAACATTTACAGATTCTAGGGGTGCAGGGCCTAATGACCATTTTTCAGCCTACTACACATAGCAATAAGTCTTAAAGGGAAAAATTATGTAACAATTTCCATAGACCCTGAGAAAGCAACTGACGTTTAATATCCACTCATGGTAAAACTACTCCAGTATGTAGAATGAATGCATACTTTCTCAAATTGATGATTAGTTCTAAAGGCAATTTCTTATTTAATGGAGACACATTCAAGCCATTTCCACTATGATCAAGAACAATATACAAATGTCCACTATCTCTGCTGAATGACCCAATTCGCTAATGTAACTGGACAAGAGAAATCAGTTAGAGGCAAAAAATGATTAAAGGGGGGAAAAAACTGCATTTGCAAATAAGACAATATACCTGGAAAACTCCAGAAAATCTTAATAAAACTAACTCAAACAATAAAATAATTTATTGAAGTAATAGGATATAAAATTAAAATAAAAATCAATAGCCTTTATACAAACAAACAATAAACAGGGGAAATAATGGCAGAGAACCCCATTTACAACAGCCTCAAAATGTAGTAAATACTTACAAAGAAATTTAACAAGAAGTGTGCAAGCCTGTACAAGGAAAAAATTTTAAGCACTCCTGAAAGATACTAATAAAGGTTTGAGTAAATGGAAAGACATCCCATGTTCTTGGACAGAATTATATAGCATCATAAAAATATCAGTTCTCCCTAAGTTAATTTATAAATTTACTACAATTACAATAAAATATCAACAAGCTATATTCTGAAGTTAGACAATTTGCTACCAAAGTTCATTTGGGGAAAAAATTGCAAGATTGGTAGAAAACCCCTGAAAAAGAAAAAAAAAAAAATGTGTGTGGTACCAAGAAAATAAAACATTCTATAAAACCTTGATAATTAAAACAGTGTGGTGCAGGACCATGAATAGAAAAATAGACAGACCAATGAAATAGAATAGTCCAGAAATAGACCCAAATACAAATGGAAATTTAGTATATGGGAAAAGTGGCACCTCAAATTACTGGAGTAAAGAGGTACTGTTTAATAAATAGTCCTGGAACAACTAGGTAGTCATTTGGAAAAAGATAAAATTAAATCCATATCTCAAATTGTACGGTAGAATGAACTCGAAGTAGATTAGGAATCTAAATGTAAAAACTGAAATCATACAGTACAGAGGAAAACATAGCTAAATTATTCTTTAACCTTGGTAACTATAATTTAAAATCCAGGGATAATAAAAAAAATTGATAAATTTGACTGCATACAAATTAAATTTTTTGCATGACAAAAACACTGTAAACACAGTAAAAGGACAGCAGACAGATGGGGAGATGTTTTAACATATACTGGAGAAACCTCATATATAAAGAAATCTTAAAAATTGAGGGACAGAGGACCGAAACCCTGATAGAAAGATGAGGTAAAGACATAGATAATTCATTGAAAAAAAGGAGAGATTAAAAATGGCCCTCAAACATGTGGGGAAATGCTCATAATTAAAGAAATCCATTTCTCACCTATCAAACTGGCAAAACTCTAAAACATCAGAGTACTTTCTGTTAGTAAAGTTCCTTGGTGAAGCTACGTGGGGACAGGCACTTCCATACATTTCCAGTGGGAATGCAAATTGGTACAAACCTCCTGCGGGGACATTTGGCAATATCTAACAAAATTGCACATACATTTTATTTTTTGACCTGGCAAGCCCATTTCTAGCCCATTCTATATCTCCAATATTATGAAAATGCATATGCACAAACATATTCATTGCTGCACCATTTGTAATTGCAAAGCACTTAAATGCCCATATGTAGGAGAGAGCTTGAATAAATTGGTAGATCCACACAATGGAGAACCATACAACTATAAAAGAATGAGGAAAACCATGACATCCATTATTAAGTGAAAAAAAGGCAAAACCTCTGTTTAAAAGAAACTACAGGCCCAAAATAGAGTCACTTTTGCTAAGTGCCACCAAGACTTAATACCAAGCCTGTGAAAATTAATAAACGGAAACTTCACTGAAATGGACTCAGGATGCTAGAAGGGGAGGATGGAAGGGAGAGCTATACCATTCAATGTCATTTAGAGGAAGAATTGTCAATAATGGGCCCCAAAAGGAAAAGCTGAGTGTTGCATCTTCTATAGGAAACCGACCACCCCTGCATCTTAGCCAGCGGGGAAACTGTCATCACCCTTAACATTTGCTTCTCTCCGATGGACTTTTATTCAAAACAACTCCCAACTTCCTTCTTCTTCTCTATAAAATAAGGTTCCTTTCTTTTGCTGGTTGGACTTGCCCATGGTCTTGCCATAGCTTGCTTGTCCTGGATGACAATTCTCCGCTATTCCCAAATAAACTCATTTTTGTTGGTAGAATAACTGGCAGTTTTAATTTTAAGGTTAACAAACCTAATTGCAGTTTCAACCTCTCCCAGGAGTGGAATTTTAAACCAATCAGTCTGGAATTTCCCTGATCAGCGCTAGTGAGGTAATCTGCATGATAAGACCCCCCCCTCCCCTCTGCTTTCCCCTAAGGGAAAGTAACTTTGCTTGGAATAATCCACTCTTTTAACTTCCTTGTATCATTCGCCTTCTTCTTATAAAAACCTTCTTCCATTTTGTACAACTCCTGGGAGCTCCTTTCTACTTGCTAGATGGGCTGCTGCCTGGTTCCTGAATTGTTGAATAAAGCCAATTAGATCTTTAAATTTACTCAGTTGGATGGATATGTTCTTGAACAATCCAAAGAGTATCTAAGAGTGTGTGATCCTATGTGTCAGAACTGAGATAGAAGAAAATACAAAGGGGTCTGCCCCTTTATGCAAAAGAAATTCAAAACAAATAAACAGGAGTTGAAGAAACTCAAAGTGGCTCCCTCAAAATACTTATCAACGCAAAGGGAAAGAGAGCAACTTTATAGTGTAGAAACCAGGAGACACCAGCCTAACCAAGTGATCAAGGTAAATATCACCCATAATAAGATATATCGCATCATCAATCTATGATGTGCTGAAAAGAGACATAGTATCATTTCTGTGATATTCTTCCCAAAACTGCATTTGTGAGAAAGCATTAGACAAACCTAAATTAAACAGTATTAAACGAAATTACTGATCATTACTCTTCACAAAACGCCCAAATCATGAAGGACAAGCAAAGACTGAGGACCTGTCACAGATTAGAGGTAAGATGCAACGTGGGGTCTTGGATCGGATCCTGGAACCAAAAAATGATATTCGCAGGAAAATTAGTGGATTTCTTATCAGGTCTATAGTTTGGTTAATAATAATGTTCTAATGTTAATTTCTTATTCTTGATAACTAATATGGCGATGAGAGTTGTTAAGATGAGCGGAAGCAGGGTGAAGGATGGGAAGGAACACTTTATAGTATTTCAACATTTCTTAAGTTTGAAATTAGTTCCAAATAAAAGGTTGTTTGAAAGCCAAAAATAAATAAATAAAATAAATTAACCTCATTCAGGCTTTTCTGGAAACCTCCACCTTTCCACAGCTCTCCTATAAAAGTTTCAAAACATTTCTAAAACCACATACCACTAATCTTAAACTCACAATGATCAGAAGGGCAGCCTGGAGGGTTGCCAAATTAGTGAAGAAGAGGAGAAAGCTGGAAGGGGCATCAGAGGAAATGGAGCATCTGAGCGAGAGATTTTTCAATGACCTCTTTTGTGTTGCTAAATTTATTCATAACCTGGAATGGGCTACAACCATCACAAGGACACAAAACTCATCAGGTAAATTCAAGGACTTTTTAAAAATGCATCTAACCACCTCCTGTCCAAAACATTCAAGCTTAACCTTTCTTTCAAAAATGCAATCTGCTCTTTACACCCTGCCCGCATACCAGACTCTGAGACCTAGATTGTCACACGAGCAGAACCATCACCTTGTCCTGATTCAATAGGTTCTTGTTGTTACATTATCAGCTTGAGATCCTAGGGGTATGTGGAGATGTGCCTATTCATTGCTGGAAGAGTTCATGCACAATTTATGTCCTTCACATAACTTTGTCCGTAAGAGCTACCTTTGGAACTCATTTCAATTATGTTTCCCCAACAACTCTATTAGGAGGTGACTGTTTTTCCTTCATGTTAAAAAAAAAAAAAGAAAAGAAAGAAAAAATGAAACAAAGATCCCAAACAATTAATGGAGGGGCTCACGATAAAAGGTTTTGATAATGGTAATGCTAGCTCTAGTATCTCCAGCCTCTGTACCCCCTTTTCAGTCTACAAGACTGTGCTGCTGTGGCAAATGTGGACAGGGAACTAGTGACCATAGGTAATCCAGCTGACATATGCTCCATTCTCAGTATAGTGATGGACTTTGCACTGCTGAGCAATTTACACTCTTCAAAGCCCTCTTCGCAGATTTGATTTAATTTGATCCTCAAACTACATTGTAATGAAGGTAGGATAGACATTTCTTTTTAATAATGATGCTCTGGTCTGAATGTGTCCCCCCAAAATCCATATGTGGATATTCTAACCAATAAGGTGATGGTATGAGGAGGTGGGGACTTTGGTAGGTGATTAGGTCAAGAGAGCAGAGACCTCACGAATAGAATTAGTGCCCTTTAAAGAGAAGCTCCAAAAAAAAAAAAAAGAGAGCGAGAAGCTCCAGAGAGCAACCTTGCACCTTTAGACCACGTGGAAGCCTCTGGTATTTTGCCTCAGCCACTCAAACAGACTAAGACAAATGGATAACACCACTCAACAACCCAGTGATACCACTCAATAATACTTTAAACTGTATAAAGTCTCTTATTTGCATTCCTTTATTTAGTCCCACTAAAAGAAGTATGAATTAGCATCTCTGTTTTCTAGATAACCGAGGCTCAGAAACGGACTGATCCAACATCAGGTAGTGAGGGGGGAAGGTGGGCCTTAAGAGCGAGTCTTTTGACTCATAATCCAATAATTTCCCTCACTATTGCCATAGCTGCATACCAAAATGAGGAGAAATTTCAAGTTTCTGACTATGACTCCAAAAATGAGTCCAGAAATGACATCATACTGGAAGGGAATCTACTGGGGTCATTCTGTTCAGCCATTGGCCACCACTGCTGTCCCAAAGGGGCTGGGCAAAAATGGAACATGGGCACAAGTCATGCAGGTTAAGAGTTGCAACTGACCAAGCATCAGGCTAGATTCAGGCAGGTATCTGCATGGATATCTGTGATTCAGTTAGGAAACATTCCAAGGACATGAGGAGAGCCAGATAGGACGTACATTAATTCATTAATTAGAAGCTCAGAGGAATCATTAGGTATTTGAGGTAGGACACAGGCTTACAGTAAGTAGCTCCTTTTATACAAAGGATGTATTGAGTCAGTTCTCTATGCTTTACTTCTTACCCTAGTATATCTTAAAGATATGGGGCTCACCTTGCCTGACCCAGGAGCACATGGTTTCATAAATAACGGGACTCCAGAGTCATGCTTGACCCTTCGGCATGCTGCTGAGGCCCATGATGTTCCAGAGAGTGACCATGGGTTTAGGGTTTTAAAAACAAACAAGAAACCTTATAGGGGAGGGTTGCTGCAGGCAAGCGTGAGAGGGCCAGGCGGAGAACTGCTTTTCTTCTGGTTCCTGGAAATGCTAAGGACGGTGCCCAGTGGAACATTCCGACCACCCCTGGAATGGCCTCATAGCTCAGTTGGACAAAGCGCACTAACCTGACAGCTGCCACTTTACTTACAGTGACATCAGCAACAGGCTGGATTCTGTGGCTAGCAGCCTGGGCCCTGCGTGCACCTCTGGGCCACAGCAGGTGTCTGACCTGCACAGGTGGAGTTCACCTGCCTTCCCCAACAGTGTCAAAGCCTTTTCGTCCAGGTCTGTGGGGGTCTGTGTTCACTTCTGCTGGTTTTTATGTGATGGTACTTGGGGCAAACTTTGCCGTGTGCAAAGTGCCATCCTGAGAAATGGTGGAGCGTGAAGGTGTGCAGTAAGCAGTCCCGGAGCTGAAGGTCACGAGGAAGACACCCAAACCGGTAAACTCTGCGATGTTTTGTCCCCAACTTGTAAATCCGAACAATCTTACAGTTATGAAGTGGAAAGTTTGTGGGGGAAAAACAAATGCTTTGGTTATTACAGTGTTACTACATTCATAAAATATATTTCATTAGGGGGGAGTTTACACAGGGGGTAATGAGATTTTTGCTTTATACATTATTTATAACCGCTTAATCCAGGTACTGTGGGTTATTTTTTTATTTCTTCGTTTTCACAGCTACAAAACACTTCAGTATTTCTAATTTATTTCTGCTTACAATACAGATGTTCTCAATTGTGTTTCTAACTACATTTCAACCGTTATGATCGTGTTTATTTGTGTCAGCACACAAGCAGGGGCGGAATGTGCAATACACAATAGTGAAGCTTCAAGAAGCATGTAAAAAGGCCTCTTGTGCCTTAGTTATCAACAAATTAAAGTCCGCTGCACAGCACTGTCTTTATCATCGGTGGTTTTAATCTTTGGATAATTCCCCTGCAGTTAGGCAAGCAGAGCGACAGCTCTCTCTCAGTGCAGAGAGGGTGCGCGCCTTCAGACAGCACTTTTCAAAGATGACCATTTGGAAGCAACATTTGGAGAACATTTGGGTTATGTCCTCTAACTGAATTTCCAAGCTGTTGGTAACGGACTAAGGAAAATGCAGTCTGTACCGAATCCTAAGAAAGCAAGAGTGTAAGAGCCTTGAAGGTCATGTGTAAATATTGACATTTTAATTTTGTGTAGCATACCAAAGTGGAGCCCTCGTGTTGCTTATCTTGCCATAAAAGCTCACCCACTTGCCCCGCCCGGCAGCTTGCAGGGAAAAGATGGGATCTGAGCAGCCTCGGGTGCTCTCCCCTGCTTTGCTAAGGAGGCTGAGTTTTGTTTGTGCAGAATCTGAGTCAGAGGGGCGTTCCTCCCCTCTCATCTCCACCACGGACTGATGCACCTGATTAGATAGCAGTGCTCTGTGGGCTGCAGGTTCATGTAGTGACATGCAAACCGAGATGCAAAAACACTCAGGGAACACAGCCTCCCACTCACTCACAGAGTCAAGTCAGGTGTCTACGACTCAAATTATTCGGGGAACCAATAACTGGCTATTTTGGCCAGAACCCCCTTCTGTGTCCTCAAACGCGGCAGGAGGAAGAAAGGCCAGCATGTCCCTGGGCTCTGTACCCTTCTCACGAACCAGGACTCCACCTGCGTAGCTTAATTTAATCAGGGCCAAAATCTGAAGGTGAGATGCAAGTGCCCAGTGCCCCCACCAACAGCAGTGGTTCGGGCTCCCCATGTGTTTCCCGGCTTCGCCAAGACGCTTGAACGGTGACCTACTGCGTTACTTCCCTGCACCCAAGGGAAGAGCCGCCTTGCCTAGCACAGCCTGGCAGCATGATAAGATGCCAGAGGTTCCTGTCCCCCTAAAGTGAGGTCCCTAGAATCATTTCCCTCCGGAGATGTGGTCGATTGAAATGTGGGTCCGGCAGAAATGGGGGACCAGTGAGTGAAACACAGAGGAACCATGGCCACATCAAATGGGCTTTGGCCTGAAAGCGTTCTTTCTAAGCAAAAGGAAGAAAATTGAAAGGGGAAACAAAATGATCTTTTAATGCTTCCTAACTCAATCTCTCTAACTTGCCTCAAAAAGGGAGAAGTGGTATAAAGGACTGACACCATTTTCTGCCCTCTGCCTTTGAGTTTTGAAAGGTGCTCCTCAAACATTAATGATCTAGCCTCTGTGTCCAAATAAATGTCATGATTTACGGTTCACGCTACAGTCGCAGAGCTAACCACCCTTCTCTTCTCTACTCAGAAGTCCTGGCCAGTCCAGCTGTTGAAATAGTGCAATAGATTAAAGTAACTCTCAAAGTTGTTCGTGTATTGGGTTTTGCTTTGAAGCAGTACCTAGAGGGCAGAAGCAGCCCCATTCAAAATCCCCAGGTGGGCAAAGTGTGGGTCTGTCCATCTGCCCTGCCGTCTCCTCTCTGTGCTTTCCCCCAAACCTCCTTAGCAAATCTCCCCATCATTCCCACTGATGAAACTCCAAGGTCCTTTCAGTTCTGCTAGTCCCTTTCAGCCATTGGAAAACAAAGCTGGTAACTACCTTGCTGGCATGAATTAGTTTCGCGTTTTGTGCAAACTGAATTTCCATTTTAAAGGAATGGGAAAAGGCCAAAGGATTGAGTCTTTAAGGGTGGAATGTCAGACACCAGGACACCTGGATAAAAATAAAATTTGGGCAGGAAATGTATTCTGGGCATCCCTAAAGTAGAGAAACCAGTCAAGTCAGACGAGTTCAGGCACATTTGGTCAATTTTAGGGCAAGGCACTCCCCTCCCCACTGCCCGCCCCCCAAACACACAACTTCCCACTGCGATGTCTTAGGCAGAGCCCATTAAAAGCTGTAGCTACTCACCTCCTCAGAACCTACTACTAATTAATTCTAATTAACCTAACACCTGATACCTGATTACCTGAACGAAATTAACAGAGTCTGGCTGTTCTGGTTTTTCTCAAGACCCCATTGCCCTTCCCAGTTTCCCAGAAAGAATGAAGCAGTGGTTAAACAACCATGCGAAAATGAATAAAGAACATGATAGAGTTTCCTTGGAACATCTAGGTTAAAGTAGCACAGTTCACTGTTTTGTAACCAATTGGGTTACCCTGATTAGCCCTGATTTGTTTTCGCCTAAAGCCTAGGGTGCCTTCTTCCCAGTTTGGTATCCTCCTCATACGTGAACCTATAGCAGTGGGAGGGGAGACAGATAAGACTTGTTTTATTTGAGCTTGTGAAAATGATGGCTTTTATCAAGTTCAGTGTCATAAGTTTTCTTCCACAAGAAGGGAGAGCATACTTCCCGACGATGAGCAGTAGTTCTTTATTACATAGAAATGGTTCCTAATTCTCAACAGATAGAGCATTTGAGAAAACAGGGGTCCTCTCCCAAGTCACAAAGAATAATGGGATGGTCAATAAGATTGACTGCTGTAAGCTTTCATCGTCTGTTTCAGACTGAGATTCGGAACTATGGGAAAAGTACAGTGCCTGGTAGGCACGGGAGGCCGATGCTGGCAGGAGGGGCATAAGCACCCCACAAGGCTACCAGGACAACAACTATCCCTTTCAATATTATTATTTTTTTAAGATTTTATTTATGTAGTTGAAAGAGAGAGAGAGAATGAGAGCAGAAACTGGAGGAGAGGGAGGAGGACCAGAGGGAGAGGGGAGAGGGAGAGGCAGGCTCTCTGAAGAGCAGGGACCCCAACACGGGAGCTTGATCCCAGGACCCTGAGATCATGAGCTGAGCCAAAGGCAGATGGCCAACCAACTGGGCCACTCAGGCACCCTTTTCAATACTATATTAAAAGTAATAAGGTAATAGGAATAGGAAACTTAGGCTGTGTCCCCTGGACTCATAAAACAATCCCCCCAAAAGAAGGAAATGTCAATTTTCCACGAAGTTTGAAATCTGTAATTGTCTGACATCATTTCTGGGCATGCAGGAAAAAAAAAATTTTTTTTTCATCTGGATTAGTGTAGCTCAAGTGTGCACATCGGAAACATCCGGGGAATTGCATGTGGTTTTATTTCTTCATTTGCTTGTTTTCAAAATCTGTGGTGGAACCTCACTGCAAATTTATACTGAAATCTAATTTTCATAGTGTGGTGTCAAAGGAATGTGCACTTTCAAAAATTCACCAAGCCAATTCTGAGACTGACCCGTAATTCAATGACACTAGTATAAACCCTTTCACTCTACCTTTGTATGTTATGATGACCAATTTTCAGACTTAAAACCCAGGTCTTGCCCTGGTGCATGGGGACAAGGAAAGGAGAGAGAGTTTAAATGCTGAAGACAACTTTGACGAAAATGGATGCAAGGTTAAGGAATTTAGGGCAGAGAACTCTCTTCCATGGTCTTCCTTAACCCCACTCTCTCTTGATTCTTCTCTCAGGATTGCTCCCAGGCCCTTCTCCCTATGCCTGCTCTCAAAAATAGGCCAATTTCCCATATTTTTCTCCCATGGTCCTCTTGCCCTCTCATCCTACATATTTCCCTAGATGATCCTACCCATCGCCTTGACTCTAACCCCATCTACATTTGACTCTTGAATTCGTCTGCTTGGGCTGCCATAACAGTTACACAGACTGGGTGGCTTCAACAACGGGCATTTATTTTCTTGCAGTTGTGGAGGCTCGAAATCTGAGACAAGATGTAGGTTGGGTTGGTTTCTTCTGGGGTTTCTCTCCTTGACTTGCAGAGTTTGTCTTTTCTCTGTGCCTTCACATGTCCTTCCCTCTATGTGTCTCTGTGTCCTGATTTTCTCTTCTTACAAGGACACCAGCCATATTGGATTAGGGCCCACCTTAATATTCTCGTTTTAAGGTACTATCTCCTTAAAGACTCTATCTCCAGTACAGCCACCTTCTGAGTTAATGGGGGCTAAGACCAATATAAGAATTTGAAGGGAATGCAATTCAGCCCATTATACCCCCAAATTCTGTAACTCTAATCCTATATGGTTACTGGCTCATGTATTTGAGCACTCTCATATGAAAACAGAAACAACATCTCTGTATTGTTTAAAAGATCAAAATAAGGGCCAGTGTGTGGAACATAAGGTTGAAATGTTCAGCCTAACACAGAGAAATGATTACGTGACAATCAGGGGGTCTAGTTATCATGGGCCGTGTCCTCTGACAGGATATCCCCATCACAGGAAGGGCACAAGAGAGTCTGGATGGGTACCCGTTGGGCCTGTCTTGAGGAAGATCCAACATGTGCCTCCAAGGTGCCTTTTCCTTCTTTCATTTGAAGACTTTACTGAAGGAATATGAGCTTGCAATGATTAAATCAAGATGATCAAAATAAAGCAGTAGAAAACCTGAAAAGTATATGCATAGCTGTGTCCATAAATACAGCACAATCAGATATGAGAAGCTTTGCAGTGTTCATCAACTCTAGGTTCCACGGGTAGTACCTGGGGGTGACTCGGGGCTTTCTCAGCATCTTCCTCCATTATCTCCATCTGCTCATCTCCAAAATATGCCAAAATAAGCATTCAAGCTAAGTAAAAATTTTATGCTTGCTAGGCAAAGCAGCCTCAAGACAGGGCCCCCGATCCTCCCCACCTTCCAGATTGCCACCCTAAACCATGCTATCTAGGAATTTTGGATTTGCCAAGTGCCCAGAAGGATGAGAGCTACACAGTGTGCGAGTGTCAAGTCCCTGTTGAGCTATGTGAAGCTGGCATATGTAGAACTGTCTTGGCTTCTCAGGGGACCCCTCCCGGTACATTTAGCTCAGTTGGAATGAGGGACCTGTGAAGCCTCACCCACCCACCCAACCCACCACCACTTTACCGGTTTCCACGAGTAGAAGCAAAACAGCCAGAAAACAAATCTGGACTATATCTCTAAAGACCCTGAAGCCCTAAGTAAGAAACTGAGACATTTGTGGAAATCTTTAGAATTTTCATCGTTTTGTACACCCTACTAATCACTGTCGCTTAGTAAGTAGCAAGACGAGGGGTGTTTTTTTTAGGTCATTATCGACTGCTCTCTTGCTAGATTCCCCTACTGCATCTCCAGATCATGCCCACTCAATCGAGTGGCCATGACCACATGCAGTTTGTGGATTCTCTACTGACAACCTGATCCATCTGAATCCAGGAAAATACCTGAGTCAGTGAGGGACAGTTAACATCAGGTGACACTTCAAGGCAAAGGCTCGTATCCTACACTATTTTTGTCTTTTCTGAGAAGTATACTTGTAATCTGATCAGTAGAGTGTATGCAGCACTCTCTTTCATAATGTTTTTGTAGGAATCAATAGAGTGTAACCAAATTGGTGTCAATAGGTTAGATTTCTTATTTGCCATTATTGAGACTTTTCATTTCTTCATTGAAAAACTATTGGTTTACATCATGCCATTTGACTTCTGTCTGGTTCAAGTACTTCCAAAGAAACTGATGTTTAAGAATGCATCCTTGAAAGCCTGACAGTCTAACAGTTGGAAAAATCTAAGTCAAAACTGTACGACAGACCAAAGACGGGTAAGCCGGGAAGGTTTCAGGGTAACTAAGGGCAATAATATCAAGTATATGTTTGCCAACAAAAGCCAGAAGAGCAAATGAACAACCAGTAATAAGAAAGCAAACAAACATGTTTTGATTTAAATGTTAAAAAGTACTCAGTGCCCCTATACCTTTCCCATTAAAAAAAAAAGAAAGAAAGAAAGAAAAAGCTAATAATCAAAGGGTGAATGTGTGTGTGTGTGTGTGTCTAGTACATTAGGACAGGAGTTTTACGGCAGCTTCTCAGCCTCATAAGCAATTGTTCTTACCATCTTTTCATTTTTGCAAGGTTTTACAGTCTACAAAGCACTTTCTCAAATAGTATTCGTTCATCCAACAGTTATTGAGTACCTCATCTCTGCTAAGCATTGTGCTAGTGATACAAATATAAAGAGATAATACTTACCTTTACGAGATCCATAGAAGCAATCTCTTACCCTGAACAAATTTAAGAAAAGTCTTTGCAAAGATCAGAATGGGACAAAAACTTTTTTTAACATGCAATTTCTCCCCCGGAATTCCAAAATCCCAGTAATGACCAAGGAGAAAGAAACATCATCAATTTCCCAATATTTTAAAGAAAGCCATTTTCCTGCTTCTCATTCAGTAGCCTCTGTTGCTAATCATCTGAAAGTTGTCTGCAGTTTAAGGGGGCAACTATCCTGACCCTCTCTAGCAGTTTCTAGGGATGTCTTAAGACTTACACATATCTTCTCTATTTGCTATATCCTAGACGGAAAGGGGGGAGGGTGTATCATTTCTCCTGAATTGTAATAGCCTAGGCATTAGTTTACAAATAAACCTTGAATATGTCAATTTGCAAAGCAATTCATGATCACTTTTGAGTAGTCATGCACTATGATAGGAAGTATGAGAGATGAGTACCAGCATACCCCCTACCAGAAGCAGCCCAGGAGGGGAAAAATCTAAGTAAAATATAAAGCAAAATTTTCACAATGAAAAACAGTGCCCTAGGATAGACTTTTCCGCCTTAACTAAACTTCCCTACCTTCTCACCAAATGTCCTCACTGTGCCACATGTGGTAGGGATGAACATGGACACTTGTCATGTTTTAGTCACTATGTTCTGTCTTTCTTTAGATTCTTCAAGATTCTAGAAGAGGTTTTGAAAATCTGTCCTCTGAGCACTTTAGAAAACAAGCCAGCCTAATTTTACCTAAAAAAGAAATGACATGAGATTAGTCTTATTTTTCTGGGAGTACTGAATTGGATAACCAGACAGATCTAGTGAACTTTGACTTGAACAAGAATTCTGAGAAGATGTCAGGATTTCTCACTGGTCAAGTTGAAAAATTATTTGGACTAAGTGATATCACAAGATGAATTCATAATGATTAAATTACGGTGTCCTAAGGATGCTGGTCAGTACTGAAGGAAGTTTCTAAAGACATTGCTTAGGCTTATGCCCTTAACTCTGTATTATCCAACATGTTATAAAATGTGGATGAAGATATAGAAGCTGTGCTCTACTGAAACCTCAATGAATTAAAAAAACTCAGAACATAGCAGATAACTGTGTCTGGCCCATGATACATGTATTTTTGAAAGTTTCTATAATGAATAAATAAACAAGCGGATTGCACAGGTTTGAAAGAGAGACCACATGTAATAGGATCAACGTGAAGTCCTGCACCAACATCTAAAACTAAACGCCAAAGTACAATAGAGATTTTACTGAACCGTTTGATTGGGTAGACATTCCTCCCCCTCCCAAAAAATATAAAAACAGAAAAAGATTAATACTCTAATTGGTTGCGTCAACAGAAGTATTGAACCTAGAATAAAGGAGATGATAGTGTACTTTGTACTATCAGAACATATCTGGAGCATTTTGTTCAATTCTGGTTACTACACACTGAACTGACTTAAACAAAAATAGAACTGTGAGAAGGCTAAACACATCGTGTAACAAATAATTTTTTATGTGTGATTATCAGCATAATCATAAAACGCATGATGTGCCAAGTGCTTTACGTGCATTTTCTTGTTCAGTTCTCACAACTTTTTGCCTCTGAGGCAAATATTATTATAGTTTCCATTTTATAAATAAGAAAATCAGGGGCACTGGGGTGGGTGGCTCAGTAGTTGAGCATCTGCCTTTGGCTCAGGTGGTGATCCCTGGGTCCTGAGATAGAGTCCCACAACAGGCTTCCTGCCTGGAGCCTGCTTCTCTCTCTGCCTATGTCTCTGCCTCTCTGTGTATCTCTCATGAATAAATAAATAAAATCTAAATAAACAGACAGACAAACAAATAAATAAATAAGAAAATCAAGGCCGAAAGAGGTTAGGCAATTTGTCCAAAGTCAGAGAGGTGATAGATAAGGATGCCATGAATCTCAACAAGGCTTCTCTGGTTCGAGAGCCTACACACTTACGAAGAGGAGAATAATATTTAAAAGACTACTACATGGACACAACATTGGAAAAATTATTGGAACATATTCCTACTGGCTTCAAGACAAAGCACTAGAACCAAAGAATGGAAGCTACTGGAAAAAATGACTCATTATATGAAAAAAATGTATGATAATTCTTTGAGGTGACCCACACAGACCCCTCCCATGCTTTTCCACGTCATTTCAAATCAAAGGGACCATTCCCTGAATGAGGGAGATTGTATCAATGGCAAAGAATTTTCTGTCTACGAGAGCGCATGGTTCAGATTCTTAAGGTGGTGCGTTTCTATTGGCCACAGTTCTATGTCTCTCTATGGTTCTGTTCCTATTAGCTACTGCACAGATCTGAGTAATTCAAGTATCAAAGACGTTTAGCTTTGACTTTACACGATATCCTAGCTACAGCTGCCCTGGAAAGCCAAGGATTGTGCCTCCCCTCGTTGCCACTTTGATGCCACGGTGAAAGATGTCCGAGTCACCCTGGGTTTTGAAAAGAAGCAATCCATTTCCAAGTTGCAATCTACTTGAAATAACCTGCACAATTACATGGAAGTAATTTACTCTATATTTACTCTCTGCTCTGGACTATCAAATATCTCTTCCTCTCACCCCCAGGGGCAGCAGCTAGGATTCAAACTTCTACTACCAGCCAGGGGTTTTAGTATTTAACTCTTTTCATGTCCACTGAGGAGTGGACAAAGTTTGCACCAGGGAATGACTCAAAATCCCCTCTAGCCCTGAGTCATATCATTGCTATATTAACCTTATTTATTTTAGATCCAATCTATTTCCAAACTTGTTTATTACTTTTAGTACAAATTCTTTCGCCAGCACTGAGCCTGACCTATATAAAGCTAAGCAGATGAAAAGAAAAACATTGAATCAAGTAACAAGTTGACCCATGCAATGCCACACGGACAAATTTATGTATTGTTTGCTTCGGGGTCAGACAAAATTTAAGTGCCGCTGAACCTAGAGTTCCCTCTCGGCTGGGCCCAGTCTCACTTTCCACCCTACCAGTGGAGGCCACCAAAGCTTAGAGGAGGGTACGTTTTTATTTCGAATTTCCTGTCCTGGGTGTAGTCCTCCAATCTCCGGGCTTCCTCTTATTCTATCTTTGATGGAGAGCTTTTCCAAATAAGCCTCGGCCCCTCACACCCAGAAGCATGGAGGAACATGACTTTTCATTCATTTTTCATAGTAGGCATTAGATTTTAGGGCTGTCTTAGGTTCAGAGACCAACAGAGCAGAAAGCACAGAGGAGCCGAGCCCTCGTCCACCCCTCCTGCCCCACCCCGACTCCCCCAGCCTCTCCCACTGTTCCCAGCTGCCACTGAGCAAGACTTTTGGATTGAGCCATCCAGGTTTGCAGTTTTTAAGCTCCCTGACTTTAGGATGACAAAGAACACGGTTAGGCCCATCTTGGTTCCAGGTAGAACTGAGTCCAGAGGCCTCAGCAACTGCTCAGCCAGGCCACCCTGCTCCTGAGCACTCAGCCACGACAGCACCAACCTGGCCCAGAGGCAGCCTCCCCCACAATCAAGCAGACAGAGAGCAGGAGGCAGGAATGGGCCTGGCAAGAGCCTGAGGACAGCAAGTTTCAACAAGGTACTTTTGAAGAGATTGTTGGCGACATTATCTCATTTAATTACAGTGGGCTCATCCTTCCATGGCTAAACTATTTATTAAAGACAATTCGGCAGACATCACGGGGCTGTTACCTGTGACAGTTGCCCCCACAAATCGCTCTGTCCCGGGGTGCTGTGCTGGTATGAACCTCTGCCCGGTGCCTGGCCCTTTTGCTGCACCAGCTTTTAATTGCTAATGAATGAAACTTTCCAAGGAGGTAAGAATAATGTTGTTTTGTTTGCACACAGACTGTACGACTAACAAGGACGATATAAATAAAACCATCCAGAGCTTTATCTGCGGGTGGACGAACAGTGCTTGTGTTCAAGTGAAGCCTGGGATGCTTCCCACACAAGATTAGGCTGTTATTGCGGAAGCCAAGGCTTGCACACTGTTAAAAGCCCAAGCTAATATGTTCACTTAAGACATTATGCCTAATTATGCTATTTGTCAGTAGGGGAACCTGTTCTCCAAACCTTAAACCATCCTGATGCACCGATGTGGGTCTGAGCTCTGTAAATATGCCAAGTAGACTCTGTAGGGTTCTGTGCTAACTATGCTCCATGATGTTTATGAAAATGGGCAAAATCTAGTCCTTGTGCATTGTGTACCCCCAGGGTACGTATTTCTTCTTGGTCCTGTAGCTATCCTAATGAATAAATGTGCCGGGAAACGCTTGTGCTTTTATTTTTGGAAACGTGCTTTAATATCTGCAAGCACCTCCTATGGATTACAGAGTTGTCTGTCCACCTAGTTGTTTGAGGGTGTTGGTGGGGAAGCAGGTGTTTATTTATGGGTTTGTTTCAGGTTCAAAAAAGGACTGCCTTCGTGACAGGAGAAATGACTGGTATCCAGAATTCTGAGTCATGATTTGGGCATGGCTCATGACTTTGGGAGAGGTGAACATTGTGTGGTTTGTATTCCTTGTCTGTAAGCAGGTGTGGTGCGCGATGATAAGAAAACTAACCATGGTTTTGGCTGTGTGTGGAGCGCACAGAACCCTCTGGTGATGCAAGAACATCCAATCTGTGTGTGTGTGTGTGTGTGTGTGTGTGTGTGTGTGTGTGTGTATCTTCCTCTCTGCCCCAACCCCGCTGATGTAGGGGAAGAAAGTCAAGTCAGCCAGGAAGGAAATCTGATGCACTTGTAGCCACCAGTCAAGAGGCTTCCAAAATTAATTTAGAGTAATTAGAGATTGAAATCATACATCAAGGCCTTAGGAGATCTCATGTGAACTAAATCAAGAGGATCGTTTCGTACCTCAAGTCTTTCCTGTGGCTTCCAGGAAGAACCCATAATCTCTAGGAGCTTCTGAGGCAATCGCTCACCACCAGACACATCTGGACTCTACCTCCCATGGTTAGAAGCCGAAACCCCTCCAGCCATCCACATCCATACTCCCAGCCTCTTTTCATATATATATCCAAACACCTAAAATCACTCTCAATGTCCCTCCTGTCACTAAACATTCACCATAATTATTTATTTTTAAAAATCTTGACTTGTCTAAAAGCAGCTTATTAGTCCCTAAAACAAGATCCTTCTCCCTGCATTCCATATTTCTTCCTGGAGGACTCCTATTCTCTCTTCTCTCTTGCATCAGACTTGGAACCAAAGCCTGATGCTGCTCACTGCTCCCCGCCTGCCAATTCTTCGTTTTCCCTATTCTCACTTTCACTGCTCCCTGCTCTCACCACCTTAGTGTTCTAGTCTCGCATGATTCTACCCCACCGGTAAAGACTATTTATCTCGTCTACATACTCAACCAAGACCTGTTTTACTGCTGTATCTGGCTCAACTTTTTTCTTGCCTCTGTATCAGTCTGGCTCCAATATTTCACCCCATTATCCAACTTTTCAGCCAGCAGCCATCTCTCTATCCATCCATTTCACAAGCACTTACTGAGCACCTAATGGGCACCAGGCACTGCTTTAGGCATTGAACCTAAGGAATGAATGGGTGTCCCATTCAGTCCCTATTCTCAGAGAGCTCACAGGGGAAGGTGGGGAAGGTGGATGTGTATATACCACATGTGTTCATTACCTCAGGGGTAAAGACAAGGGAGAAGCATAGAATGCTGTGGAGGTCCAGAGCGTGGCAGAGGGAAAGCAGGCAGGCTGTCATTGCCTCCCCTCTCCCCCCGCCCCCTGGCGACATTGACACCATGCCTTGGCTCATATCATCTCTATACCTGAAATGCCCTTCCCTTCAAATCTTGCCTGCTTGCCACCTTTCACTATCACCTCCAGACCATACTTACCCTGACCATGGCGAACTTTTAGACTTACATTCATAGGACCCAATTACGAATCGGTTTTTGCATGTGGCTTTGCCTTTCCAAATAGCTTTGAACCCCTAATTTGAGGGCCTGTAATTGTATCTCAAAACTTCTTTGCATTCTTCACGGTGTGTTCCTGGGAACACAGTAGGATCTTAATAAAAAAGACATCAGATGGATACTTAATACTCAGACTTCCCTGATAATCGTCCCCCTCCTTTTATAACACAAATTACGTCACCTCTACACATAGTAGGCACCTAACGAGAAGAAGATGGTGTGAAATATAGACAGGAGTGAGGACTTGGAGGTGAAACAGATCCAAGCGTGAATCCCAATCCAACTACCCTGGCTATGTTATCTTGGGCTGCTTTAACTTTTCTGAGCCTGAGGTTCCGAAAATAGAAAGCAATGATTAATAATACAGACTTTATTTCTATTTAGGGGAAGATAAAATGAGTCTGCATATGTGAAATGACTGACACAGTGCTTGGCATATACTAGAGACAAAAAAACATGCTAGTTCCTGTCATCCCTCCTCCTCTCTCTTCTTTCTCTCTATCCCCACCCTGGCACACCAGACGAAATTTGGCAAAAACCAATAGAGACATTTCAATCTTCTTACCTGCATGCTTCAGGTGGCAAAGCAGCACTAAACATTTTTCCCAAGCACTCCACCTAAAGCCTAGTGAGTACCTACATTGTATTCATCACACTAGCTGGTCACAGGGAAAATGTTGTTTTATGTATTTTCACTGTTATTAGGTGGTCGTCGATGTAATAGGAACTCTACGATCTTTGATTCGATAGCTGTCAAAAACATGTGATACTCTACGTTTTTGACTGCCCTTCATTCAGTCAGCTTGATTGTGAGAGCCAGGGGAAATCCCTGTGCATTCTTCTACCCACAAAAAGGGTTAAACATTCCTACCACAGAAGGACTCTGTGTTCTAACTCTAAATGTCATGGGAACATGGCCTGGAAAAGCTGAAGGCCATTGCATTATACAATTACCTATTTACTGGAGACAGTATATTTAATAACTAATCATCTAATCTAATAATACTGAAGAATATCAGACTGAAAGGTCAAGTGTTTAAGATTAGGGAGAAAGTAGCCTTAAAAGTGCATCTAAAAGAGCCTCACAGATCAACAAGTCAGCCTTAGACACTACCATGCTACCATTGCTCCCAGGCCTTTAGGGGGCTCAGAAATGTCACTATCTTGCAAACTCAGAATATTTATTATATCCGCTGTACTCATTGGAGTTTTATTCCATGAGGTCTGTTAGCAGTTTAAATGATTATTTCACCTTGTGTAATGGTATATCGGCTCTATGAAGAAAAATATTACACTAGAAGCTTTTCAGTAGACTCTTAATGAGAGCTTTTGTACACAATGTTATTTTTTCCCCTGGGACTTTCTTGTGACAAGTTCTGTTTGCTTTCACGTGTGGTTCACTCTTCCAGACCTCTTTCTCAGATACATAAGTAGTCATCATGCCTAGAGATTCTTGTGGTACAATTCTTCATTTTGTAATTTCCTAAAAACATCCAATTAAGAAGTCACCCTCATTGCCCACTTTTGAAAGCCTAGATGGACACTCTTCCCATTCTTTAATAAAAGAAAATCTTGTCACAGTTGGAGTTGGGCAGGTGACTCCCTTGAATTGCCCTGTGCTGTTGATTCTCCAACACCTGATGATACAAATTCGCCACCAAAACATTTTTACCCCAGATATTGTGTACTTTTCCTAGGTGTTTTCCTAAGTTCTCTAACCTCAGTTCCCTGATGACTTCCGATCTTAGTACTTTGCTCACAATTTCTCAGAGTTCAACATTTTGGAAAAAGATCTGATATCCTTTCCTCTTCCAGGAAAAACAAAAACATAAAAACCCTGTAACTGTCAGGGTAGAATGGTTTGTACTGAGATGGCAAATTAATCCTGAAATCCCAGTAGATTGTGAAGACAAAGGTTTATTTTGTTGTTCCAACACATATTCATCGGTGAGACGCTCTGCTCCTAAGGTTACTCAGGGACCCAGGGTGATGGACGTTACACTATCTGGTCATGTCTCCAAGGCAGAGGAAAAGGAGACAGGAAGATCTCAACAGAACCTTCTAAGCCGAGAATGGACCTCATTCCACTTCAGCTTATAGGCCATTAACTAGAACTAGTAACAGGCCCCCTCTTTGTACCAGGAAATCTGCTCTTCTCTGTGTGCAAAAATAAGAAGAGAACCAGATATTGATAAGAACCAGAAATGTCCATCACACACACACATCTCCACCGTCTACATTAAGGTTTTATGCCTCAGAAGAGTGAAGTCAACAGAAAAGTTTGAACACAAAGGAAATCTCTCAGTCCGGATACCCAGTGGATCCAGAACTACTGAAACAGAACTGAACACTATATCCTTTTGTCAAGATGAATGTAAATTCCTATGCTGTTTTCAATTCCTGGATCTTTCTTTTCAATATTTTGTCCTAAGATGTTGCATCAAGGTTTTATATTTTTGTAATAAAAGGATTTCCAAGGAGAATGACTGATGCTCACTAATTTAAAAGTGTGGGGTCGACTACTTGGTTTGCATCAGATTCTCTAGCAAATTCCAAGTTCCTATGTGTGAGTTCGGGCTCTTATTTCCATCATTTCCCTTGGCTTGCTTTTCCGTTCTGAAGACAAATTCATATTCAAAATAATGCCCAGCACCAAGCCTGACATACAATGGATGCTCAGTATACATAACAACGCTTAAGGAATGACAAGTGAACGAGTATGAAATTAGAAGCATCTATACCAAGAGTATTTATACAGTTTTCTGGACTTACATTCAAGGCCAGAAAAATAAAATCCAAAATCTACATGTCCTACCTGTTGCATATAAGGCCAAAGGCAACACAGATTGCAATAAAAGAATAATTAGGAAAAAGAGATTTTTGTTTGTTTGTTTTCCTCCAATTTTGACCCTGTCTCCCTCTCCTTCCCCATTTGCACAGACTTTTGTACTGTAATTTTCATTTCTCAAGAAGGTAATGTCACCCCAGCCTCACACCAGGGGAAACAACTCTGCTATCTTCATTGCAGAGGGAGAAGCCACCAATCTTCCTTGGAACATGAGGCCCTGCTGCAATAATTGTGAATGTAGAGCATCTCCTAGCAGAAGAAAACGTTGACCAGAATTGAGCAGTGAGGTTCCTCTATGTTGGAAGAATCTGACTTATAACTCAACCATTCTCTGCGACTTAAGAAGCAAAGTCATGTCAAAAAAGAAGCCAGTATGAGGCTGAACGTTCTCCACTGCAATTGGACTTTTTCTTAGGCGTAAAAATAAATAACACCTAACATCTATGCGGAGTACTGTTTTGTACCAGGCAGCGTGCTGAGTATGTTACCCACATTACGCTTCTCCAAAGTGGGGTTGTGCATCCCGGGAGCTGCGTGAGATGGGAAGAAAGTATTAAGTATTAATTTCTGTTTGTTCTGTAGTCTCGATATTTAATTTCCACTTTTGTCTATTGTATAATTTACATGATATACAGTACAACAGTACCTCTATAAAAAATAAATATGCATTCACGCACATACATTGAGAGTATCTGAATGGCAATTTGCTCAGTTGTTTGTTTCTTTTCTTTAACTGATGAGACAAGATGATGATGACAACGATTCCCATTTACAGAAGAGGAGATTGAGGCTTCCAGAGGTTATACCGACTTGTCCAAAGTGTCAAAGCTGGTAAATGGCAAAGCAGGCAGTAAAGCATTTGATTCTGAAATCTATACTGTCTGGCATGATCATTAAAGGAATTCCTTGTGTTCAAAGGCTGATGTTTGAAAATCGAGCTCGCCTGTGCCTGCAGAAATGCCAACCTCTGGAGTAGAAGAAACTCCCAACTTTGATCATCTCCCACAGTGAATTAGGAGGAAGAGAAACTAAGGCTACCAAAGCCAGACAGATGCTAGGTGCTAAACGCAGAAGAATTTAAAGAAAGTAAGAATCAAAGGGAAATGTCACAATATTTGGTCCAACACCCTATTCCTCATCCATCCTTTTAATGTCTTTCTCCAGAAATGAGATTCCTGGCACAGGCGATCCATTGTTTCAACATGTGGTAATGGACACATCCAGATTCCCAGCACCAAAGAGCTGAGAGGCAATCAGCATGGACGGAGACCCCAAGAGCTTCATCTCCTGCTGACTGAGCACTAAGGGGCCATGGATCCCCATGTGGACCCTAAAGGCTACACGCACGGGAGAAACATGTCATGTTGTTCCAAATATTTGGAGCTGTGTCAGTTTTTGTGGTTGTTATCTCCAGTTTTTTGTTTTGTTTTGTTTTGTTTTGTTTTTAACTAGTAATGAGCGATCCTCGAAGTGTTAGACCAAAAAGCACAAGCAGGACTCTGCAGGGCGTTCTTTACTGAGGGCTTTGAAGCTGAGAAAGAAGTTTGGAGCTTAGGCAAAACAAACAAACAAACAAACAAACAAAAAAACACAACTCTGAAATAACTCTGTACTGTACACATTTTTAAAACATAATAATTACAACGGAATTCTTTGCAGGTAACCAGGTTTCTCGGGATATCTCTGAGGCAGTGATAAGGATTTAATTTTTAAAAATCACTATCAAACCCCTTTGTAGGGCATTTGCATAAGTTCTCAAACAATGGGACTGTTTTCATGTAAATTTCTTTTCAGGGAGATTCCTGCTTTCTGAAAGCGTGTAACTGTAGCTGAGTTATATAAAGCAACATTTTATTGCCTCCTGTGGAAGATGCTTTGTACTAATGATCTGAAAACTGGCGTTTCATGCTCGGTGTTAGCAGCTCTGTGGTTCAAAATAGGAAGAGACAGAGGGGCCTTTCTTTTTGAGTTCATTACTTCTGACTAAGATGGCAGGACACTTCTGGAAACTTCCTGGATCCCCAGAAGCCAGAAACCCTCTACTGACGGAACCAGCTTCCACCAGGCAGCTGCCCTCAGCGCAGGATGAGCCCGAGAAGAAAAGGATCCTGGTTCACTATCGCATCCCTGATTTCAGTGACAGGTGTCTCTGTGTTTCAGACATCTGACTTTTTTTTTTTCTCTCTCTCTCTCTTTCTCTCTAACTGCCCTTGTCCCCTCCATAGCTAGAAAAAAGGGCAGCCCAAACTCAGCCTGGATACCTACAAAGGTGAGGCTGGTTGGAAGGAGAGTGAACTCCAACTGGTTGCCCCCCTCCCCCCCAGGGACAAAGCCTGCTGTCCACTGGGACTTTACTGTGACAAAGAAAAAACTCTGCCCATTGAGTTTTCCCCCCAGATATTTCTATCTGAAAATTATAGTAAATCAATGAATCCTTGTTCCTCCTCTGCCCCCCTCCCTCTTGGTTGTTTCTGAGTTCTGGAATCCCGGAGTCCTCTGGGGCAGTTCCACTGACTACCATAGAATTTCTCCGAGTCCCTGCTGGCTCCTCTGCTCCCAGGCTGGGAGACCACATCGCTCCTTGACCGCGGGGTCGTGTCCAAGGGGAAAAGTTCAGGCCGGCCGAGGCTTCTGGAAGTCCTCAAGGCACACGGCGGCCAGGCGCAGGGGCAGGGCCGTGTCCTCCCCTGCAGTCATCCACCGTGGACACCAGTTGTCCGGAGCCCACGTGCAGTCCAGTCCCTGAGTCGGCTGCCTCCTTTTTGTGTGTTCGAATCCTGAGCCCTTCCAGGAAGAATTCAAGGATTCTGCTGGTCAATAAATAGGGTTAGAAATTAAATGTTTCGGGGATCCCGGGGGGCTCAGCGGTTTAGCCCCTGCCTTTAGCCCAGAGCGTGATCCTGGAGACCCAGGATCGAGGCCTGCATCGGGCTCCCTGCGTGGAGCCTGCTTCTCCCTCTGCCTGTGTCTCTGCCTCTCTCTCTCTCTGTGTGTCTCATGAATAAATAAATAAAATCTTTAAAAAAAAAGAAAAGAAAAGAAAAGAAAGAAAGAAAGAAAGTAAATGCTTCAGTTTTGCAAAAAACAAAAGCAAGAAAACAGGCCCCGCCGTGAGCTCTGTCCCAGTGCTGAGGCGCCGGCGTCCCAGCAGCTCCCAGCTGAGTGTGCCACGGCCCGGGCACACGCGGGCACACCCCACACAGCCCTTGCACTCCCCTTCTGTGGGTTTGCTTTCCACGCACCCCAGTGAAGCCCTCGGTTCGCCCGGACTTCACGTGGAGCCCCGGGGAGAGCAGCAGAGCCGTGATGGTGATGCCGCGAGGGCACCGCAGGGGCAGCGCATCCCGGGGAGGCGGCTGTCTCGGCTTCCAGGCCCGGAGAGTCACGGGGGAGGCGAACGGAGCGAGGCCCGACGGCCTCACTTCCCGGCCCAGCAGCCGCCCAGCAGGCCCGCGGCGCACGGGGAGGGCAGGTCGGGCTGCGGGCCGCGGCGCAGGGCCCCGGCAGGGCGGCGGGAGGTGCGGGGGCCCATGGGGACCCACGGGGACCCACGGGGACCCAGGCCGCAGCCCTGCAGCCCCCGCAGCCCTGCAGCTCCCAGCCCCGCAGCCCCCCAGCCCCGCAGCCCCGCAGCCCCGCAGCTCCAACCTAGCAGCCCTGCAGCCCCCAGTCCCGCAGCCCCCAGCCCCGCAGCCTGCAGCCCCGCAGCCCCGCAGCCCCCAGCCCCCCAGCCCCGCAGCCCGCAGCCCCGCAGCCCTGCAGGCCCGCAACCCAGCAGCCCCGCAGCCCCCAGCCCCGCAGCCCCGCAGCCCTGCAGCCCCCAGCCCGCAGCCCCGCAGCCCCGCGTGCATGAGCGCAGCCCGCACAGGCCGCCCCGGGAAGCTCCAGCGGCGAGGGACACACAGATTGACTCCCGGTGACTCACTTAGCTCCTGGATTGGCCAGCGCTCTCCCCTGCTGGCAGTTTGGCTCCGCATCAATAGCTCGGATACCAGGCTGAATAGCTTAAAATAATTAGGGAGGGGGGGGATCTGCAAAACTGCTAGCCATCCAACTCTCTGCTCTGTGCTGAAAGACACAGGACAAATGACATCTAGGTTATTAAATATGAAGTCACTGGATTTGCTGCCCATTTGGTCCAAAAGCAGAAAACTGGATAAAACTCAAATTTATAATTCAGTGTAGATGGCCTGTTTGTCCTTGAGGCAATCCATGAATTTTGGCTGGCCAGGCACTGTGACATGTGGAAATAATGTGGGGGGGAAAGGGGGATGAACAATGTTTGATTTCGCCCCCACTCAGCTTCCACCCCCTGGGAAAAAAAAATGAAATTGTCAATAAAAAGTGTGAATGTGAAGAGAAATGGAATCTGAGCCCAGAGTTTAGTAGCTGGCAGTTTAAACTTTATATACTTTAGGCTGACAGGCGGCTGGATTTCCTGTACTTTATATCCAATGTACAAAAACAGAAGCAACAGGCTCATTTGGTATCAGTAAAGGTCAGTTAAAATTATAGAGACATCCTTTGGAGCAAATCCCCAGTCTTGTATTTGCATATTTATGAACTAGAGATTATGACAGGCCATTCCATTTATTAGAGCAGTGCTGCTATAGTTAATAGTCTGTCAGCATTTCCATTATAAACCCCGTTTTTCAGTGTTTTAATATCTCAGCTGTTAGAAATCACATCAGGCTGAAAAGTGGTCCTCAGCCTCTCCACGCCACAGCAGGGTGAGCTGCTGGTGGTGGTGGCAATGGGGCTTTGAACCCAACAAAGGCACTTAAATCAAGCCAACGATTTTTATACTGGACGCTGACGGTAAACACAAAATCGAGCATTTGCGGAAGAGTTGTGGAATTCCTCTCCTCCACCACCCCGAGTCATCTTCCCCTGTTTGGGCACCCTTGTCCGTATCAGGGCTTTCCTTCCCTATTCAAAAGGAAGACTATTGGGGATTTTAGGGCAAAGATTCAAAGTTTTAAACTTGGCAAAGTAGTCTCCTCCTACCTTACTGGAATTTGGGGGTGAGGGGAGATCACTATCGTAAAGGCCAAGATGCCAGAGGCATTCATTTGTTCATAAGGAACTGGGTCACACAGTAGTGGAGGCTGGCAGGTCCAGATTTTGTAGGCTCAACAGGCAAGCTGGACACTCAGGGTGAGTTGATTTTGCAGTTCAAGCCAGAAGCTGGTGGAATTGTGTCTTCCTGGGGGGTGGGTGTTGGGGGAGGTTGGGGCGGTGTTCTTTTTCTTAATGTCTTCAACTGGTTAGATTAGGCCCACCTACAACATGGTACATAAAATTAACCATCACAGAGGGCCTCCATACTCAAAGTCTACTGATAGAAATGCTAATCTCATCTTAAAAATACCTTCATCGCAACATCCAGACATACCTGACCAGATGCCTGAGTACCATGGCCTAACCAAGTTGCCATATAAAATGAACCATAACAGAAATGAACAACATATTTTAAGCAGCTCCCATATATCATGTCCTGGGTATAACTCTGGAAATACAAAATTCGCAACACAGCCCTGGTCCTCAAGAACCTTAGGGTCTCCCATCTCGCTGTCGTCAAGAGTCCACAACAAAAATACAAGACCCAACAGAATCAATAGCTGGTTCCATCCTTTGCTTTCTCTTTTAAGTGACTCAAGAGACTTTCCAGCGGAGGCACATGGGTGGGCATGCTTTCAGCTGCATTCTTAAGAGAAGGCACTGGTATCTAGGGACTCCTTACCACACAGAAGACAGCCTACTCTTTCCAAACAAATTCTTGCCACTTTGACCTGACATGAAGCTGCCAAGTAACTCATGGATATCCAAAGCTCTCTTGGGATTTGAGGAGCTACTGAAATCAGAAGAAAGAGGGAACAGGTTGTCTTCTCATTAATAAGTTATTTGTTCAATAAAAAAAAAGGGTGTATTGGTTCTTATTATATGGCTCCCTGATACATTTCAAGGAGGAGCCCCACAAATGTATCTAACCTGGACAACCTTCACAGGGTAAGTTGAAAACTCCCCATGACTTGAGGTAGTTTTTAAGGATTCTTTCTCTACAGAATACACACCAGACCCAAAAGCGTTCCTCAGAAGACTACCTTCAGGACAGCCTGGCCCTAGGCAATCCCCGTTTGTATAACCAGTTGTGCCCTCTATCTCTGATTTTGAGAGCTGCCCTATGTAACAGAAGCAATTCTTGTAGTCCTCTCCCTTATGTTTCCTTTTGGAGTCAGTGACCTTTATTTTACTTAAGATGTGTTATACTCCTGGACACGCAGAATAGGTTTGTTTTTTTAAAATTAATTATTTATTTATTCATGACAAGGGGAGAGAGGGAGAGAGGGAGAGAGAGAGAAAGAGAGAGAGAGAGAGAGGCAGAGACATAGGCAGAGGGATAAGCAGGCTCCATGCAGGGAGCCTGATGTGGGACTCGATCCTGGGGCTCCAGGATCACACCCCGGGCCTAAGGTGGTGCTAAACCTCTAGGCCAGCAGGGATGCCCCAGAATAGGGTTTTGAAGTCACGAGATAGACAGTCTCACCACTGTAGCACTCAAGTTTATGAAAAACTTTAAAAAGAAATCTAAATACACAAAGGTGCTGCCATTATTACTGTTTGCTGGCTGGGGTTCATGGTTTGGGGGTGAGTGAGGGGTAGGCTATAGGAGAAGAAGGCCAAAATGTGCTGATTCAATCTCCTGAGATTGTAGCCCAAAAGTCCATCAAGAGATGCAATGTTCTGTCTAAGGCATGGTTGCCCTCAGTGCCTATGAGCTTGGCTCTGCTTCACTTCCACCCATTTCCTTCCTCATGAAATGAACAGGACTTACGTAATTGCTTTCAGCAGCATCTCTGAATGAGAAGAACAATTACGAAATAAGACATACACTAGGATGTGTGTAATTGTGTAATAACAGCATGCCTCACCATGCTAGGCTGGTCGCCAAGAACCACCTATTATATTGCAAGAACATATGCCCTCAAGGCACGTTGAAATTATTTTGAGGATTTCTGGTGGAATTTTTACTAATCAAAAGAGAACTTAACTTAAAAAACAATAAAATAAATAATTTTGAAAAGTCTGATCGTGATCCCAAAAAGTAATGGAAAAATTACACCTAAGCTACCAGCACCTACAGCATAAAATTAAAACATTGTGTTAAGATTCACTCGTGTCACCGCAGGAGTTAAGAATGTCAATAAAGGAAAAAACAGAAGCTGGACTTCAGGTGACATGTTACTCTCTCCATAATTGGCCAGAATTCTGATTTAAGTGGAGCCATTTTTCAACCAAGAAAGTTTTCACTCTTCAGAGCCTACTGTTCCCCAACAGAGACACTCTAAAGGCTTTGTGACTTGTCACACTTTGAACTTCTTTCCTGTTGTTCTGATAGCTATCAAATCAGAAAACAATCTCAGAAATGTGAGAAGCTGAGACTTTATTTTGCAGTTGAACCTCCTCAATAGTGCTTTCCTTCAAGTGTGAGTATATGCTGCGATAAAGTTCCCACGTCTTACTTTTCCAGTGAAACATAGAGACCTACCTATATGTGCTAGGCAGCTTTCGACATCTTATTTTGCTGCATATACAGCTAATTACATTTCCATCTTTCCTATTCTTCTAACTCATTTAGCAGGAACAAAACCTCATGTGCCAGTGATAAATCAGTATGAGATGAGAGGAGGGATGGGAAGGACATTTCTGAAATTTGTAAGATTAGTTTGTCATTTCTTAGAGGAGATTGTATCCACTTCCTAATCGATGCAAGTTATCATACCAAGAGCAAATATAGAGGCACATTTCAGATATTCTCCAAATCTACAACTGATGACTTGTTCTTTTACTGTGCTATTAGAACCTTAAGCTATAGATTATTGTTTTGGGGTGAATTATACTGCCCCCAGGATTGTTTTTTTTTTTTTTAGATTATTTATTTATTCATGAGAGACAGAGAGAGAGAGAGAAAGAGAGAGAGGCAGAGACACAGGCAGAGGGAGAAGCAGACTCCATGCAGGGAGCCTGACATGGGACTCGATCCCGGGTCTCTAGGATCACGACCTGGGCTGAAGGCAGGCGCTAAACCACCGAGCCACCCAGGGATCCCCTTTGCCCCCAGAATTGTATGTTGAATTGCTAACCACTAGCACCTCAAAATGTAACTGTATGTGGAGACTTGGCCTTTAAAGAGGTAACCAGGTTATAACGAAGCTGTTAGGATAGGCCCTAATCCACTATCACTGGTATTCTTTTAAGAAGAGAAATTTGGACAGAGAGACACAGACAGGACAACCACACGAGGACACAGCAAGAAGGTGACCATCTGCCAGCCAAGAAGAAAGGTCTCAGAAGAAACCAAACCTGCCAAGACCTTGATCTTGCACTTCTAGCTTCCAGAATTATGAGAAAATAAATGTTGCTTAAGCCACCCACTCTGTGATATTTTGTTATGGAAACTCTAGTTAACTAATATAGTTACTGATTTATCAATGCAACAAACATTTTTTTGACAATTCTGATTATAAGTAATAAAAATAGAATGGTGGGAAAAACAAAGTCTATGTTGTTTCAGGGCTTACCCTGTACCAAATGAATAATTTTCACAGGGCATGCATTGGAAAAGCACCAAGTATAGGTATGGGTTTGAATCTGTTATGTGTGTGGCAGCCCAAAAATGTTTGAAAGCTGACTTTGAATACTTTCAGTGATCTTAAAGAAAGGATATAAATGGAATATTTTGGTCATCTTAATGATCAAAAGTGTTCAGTGATTCAACAAATGGCCTGCAAATAATGACTCCAATTTTGTGTTAAACCCAATCTAAATTCCCATTGAGCTAAATTTATACCAATACCTACAGGATTATTGGTGCCTCCCTGTAGGGTGGTGGAGCTGGCTCATACCCACTCTTGAGGGCAATTATACACATCTCTTAACTGCATGTTCAGTAATATTACTGAAGAGTTCAAGAGTGGCTTGAAACTGGCCTTGGGGGTGTATTTACACCACAGAAATTGTGAAAAGGTACACCTCAGGTCCCCTCCTTCCAAGCCTATTGTTAAACATTTGCCAGCACACCACTCATCAGAGTGGGCGCCTGTCCACAAGACAGCTCAAAGACATTCAGAATCCATGACTAAGAAAATGTGACAGGGTAAAGAGGAATATAAAAAATATAGGAGTTTAAAAAAATAATAGTTTTCTGACATATTAAGCTGGAGTAGTGATTCTCAAACTTTTTGGCCTGCACCCAAATCACTTGGAGACACAGGGTGGGGCAAAGGATTGTGCATTTTCTTTTCTTTTCTTTTTTTTTAAAGATTTTATGTGTTTAAAAAAAAAAGATTTTATGTGTTTATTTGACAGAGAGATCAAGCCAGAGAGCACCAACAGGGGGAATGGCATAAGAAGAAGCAGGCTTCCCACTGAGCAGAGAGCCCAGCATGGCGGGGTTCCATCCCTGGGCCCTGGGATCATAACCCGACCCAAAGGCAGACACCCAAATGACTGAGCCACCTAGGCGCCTGGGATTTTGCATTTCTAATGAGTTCACTAGTTCCCAAGCAACACTTTGAGAACTGCTGCATGAGTTCCAGTATGGCCATTGCTCCCACTGCCAGCCCAGCTCCCCTGCTTGCCATCCTATTGAGGAAAGGATGGGGTTGTTTGACAGGTGGAGCTGAATTCCATTGGGTTGGCAGCTCTTGGTAAAGAAAATCAATGGCCACGTATAAACAATGTTTAAACTGAAGTCACTGAAATGCTCCCTGGGGATCGCAGGCTGCTTGCAGCCAGGAGGCAGCACCATCCAACACTGTATGTAAAAATAATGCATGCCAACCTTCCTCCACCTAGGCCTCCATGGATTTTTAAACCACCTCTGTGGAAGGTGGTTCGATCAAAGTGTTGGATCAGCACCTATGCGAAGATACCATCTTAGAGCCACAGTGAGTTACTAGTTTGGGAGGCAGGACCCCGGTAAGACACTAGGTGTTATTATTCATATTTGGGTTACCACAGGGCAAACCATGTCCCCAGAAATAGAAAGCCAGGAGCCACAAAGAGGGGAAGAAAGCTAAATGACATGACTGGTAAGGTGGGAATCTCGTAATTTGGTCTCACAAAATAAGAACGATAGGAGATTTCCACTGGGTTCACATTTCTTACCCTTTATGATGTTGAAGATCGGAAATGTGGTTGCAGATAGATTGGCAGGGTTTTTTTCAAATTATATTTGCAAGAAACAAACAAAACTGAACCCAGATTGAAGTTGGCTCTTTTATAAATATGCAGCTGGTGATAACACTGTCAGAAATGAAAAATCTTAGATGATTAGTAAGAAATTGTTCAAAGAAATAATTCTTGCCAAACAAAACATCAATGAGATTGAAAATAATTTTCATTGACAAAGCATGTGCCTGTTAGGCATTCCAGAGGAATGTGATGGGAATAAACTTGATTGAACCTTTAAAAGAGTTTCTACTTGTTGGGTCAGATCTTCCTGCTAAATCCCTCATTGTTAAAATGCTGTTTTGCTTTTCCTAACTGCTCTGGGCACACCCTCTTGAAAACTATGCTATAAGAATCTGAGGATTGCATTGTAAATGAGTTCCTGGATTGCTCAAGAAATAGTTCGGGCTATAATTTTAAAAAGGCTTCTGCTTGCCCAGGTCCCCTGCGAGAAGTTTATCCAAAACAAAAAAAGAAATTAACCTCAAAAGCAAACTTTGGAAGCACTACAAACGAGAAGCCATATGTACACCATGTTGTCAGCATTTCCTGAAGAAGCTGTGTGTGGGCTTCACTTCTCTTGGATGATAATCTGGAAATGATGAAGAATTTTATTGTAGTAAAGGCCTAATAAAAGTTAAGTATTATGAGTATTCATAATATGTTAATTATAAATTAAAACAATAATATGATATAACTTTTCCAACCACAAATTGGCAAAAAAAAATTTAAAGTAAGAACATAGTATTTGGTTAGGAAATGAGGAAATGAACGAACTCTCAAATTCTCAGTTGGCGGAAGTATAAATTGATACAATCTTTTTGGAAGACAAGACGGCAGCGTCAATCAAAATTCCAAATATACCTATTCTGTGGGGCAGGATTCTAGATAGCATAGACTCTGGTTTCAGTGAGCCTGGGTTCTAATCCTGACTCTACCAGTTGGAGCTGTGAGATCTCCAGCAAGTCACTTTGTCTTTCTGGGCCTAAATTTCTCATCTGTAAAATGGAGATAATAATAGTATCTATGCTATTATAGAATGATATTGTAAAGTGCTTACAATTGTGCCTGGCATATGGGAAGCACCGTGTAACCTAAAACCATAATCTAGAAAAATAATCTACAAACATTCTACGAATGTCTAAGTCTTATGCAATACTGCTTCTCACCGCATATATATGGAAACTAACACTAGACGTCCATTGCTAAGAAAATACGTAAATAAATCCTGGTATAACTGTATGAGTGAGTAGTTTACAGCCCTTAAAGAATGAGATAGAGCTATATGTATGTACCCCAAGTGCAATACACTGCTAATATGATAAATTGTAAAACAGTATGTTACATATAAACTCATTATTATAAAAACAAACTCCGTGTGTGTGTGTGTGTGTCTGTGTGTAAGAAAATATATGTCATACTAACTGCTTACTTCTGAGGGATGAGATTAAAGCAGGGAAAAGTAAACTTTCACTTCTTACTTTATATACTTCTTCATTATTGGGATTTTTTATTTTTTATTTTTTAAAGATTTTATTTATTTATACATGATAGAGCGAGAGAGAGAGAGAGGCAGAGACATAGGTAGAGGGAGAAGCAGGCTCTCTGCAGGAGTCTGATGTGGGACTCAATTCTGGACCCTGGGATCACTCCCTGAGTCAAAGGCAAATGCTCAACCTCTGAGCCACCCAAGCGTCCCCATTATTGGGATTTTTGACAATAAACTCAAATTACTTGTATAGTTAAAAAAATTTTTTTAATCATTAGTCTGAGCATAGTTTAGATTTAAATAATCATTCTCTCTCTCTTTTCTTTAAAAGATTCACTCATAGCCATGGGTGGGTGCTACTGTTATCATTGATATAGATGACCAGCCAGGAAATGAGATTGTATGAATAGTCCATTTAATTAAATGTATTGGCCACTTAGATCTATGTGAGCATAAAATGTGGAAACATTTATGAAATAAGCTTTTGTTGTAAAGTAAATAGAGGGTAATAAGATTTGGTCAGCCTGTCAGAAACTTAAGCCCACTCGATCCTATAGAAAAACAAATCTGAGATATTTCGAATGTGAGGTTATATTAAAAATCGTAGCTTCAAACTGTGAATCCAAACAAATCAATTATTTTGGTTAATTGTCTAATGGAAATCAGTGTAATACTTGAATGAGAACCAAAAGGAAGGTTCCTACTCTGAGCAGCCAGTACTTTCTTCTAAAGCTAATACTTTCATTTGCCAAATCATCTTCAAAGGTACTGCCTGATGGAAGTACTTCTGCAGTGAAGCATCTCCATGCTAGTGAATGGAATTGGGGCACGTGGAAGTTACAAGAGGCCTTAAAGATTATTGAGGTGGGTATCCTCATTTCACAGAGAAAGACACCGAATTCGAGAGAGGTCATGGGACTTTGTCAGAGCAAAACCAAACTACAGTGTAGGTCAACTGATCATCAGTATAATATGCCTTTTAATACATTACTTTCTTAGCACTTTTTGGTTATCTAGTATAATAGTTTAAAAATGCACATGGCAAAAATAAACATAATATCACATGATATAATAAATATACAGAACACAAAAGCACCCAGGGAAAAGTTTTCCTACTATCTATGTTCCAAGCCTCAGTTCTCTTCAGAAATAACCACTTAGCAGTTCAGTGTAGAGCCTTTCAGAGACACTATAAATTTCTAAGCCCATGTGTGTTAGTGTGTGTATACAGGTAGCATATTATATGTACTCTCAAGCTTCTTGTTTATTCTTTTCCACATAAATATGTCATAGAAATTATTCCATATCAATACATATACATCTTCTCTCACCTTTTAATGGCTATGTAGTATTCCATTGTTTTTTATGTCATATTTAACTAATCCCCTGTTGCTATTTAGATTGTTTCTAGTCTTTATTATAAGTATGCTGCTATGAATGAATATTCAAATATATATATTTGAACACTAATATAGATGTATGAAGAGTACACACATCAGATAATACATCCTAGATGTGGTATTATTTAGCCAGAGGGTATATATGTTTAATTTGGGTAAGCATTATTAAATTTCCCTCCCAAGAGTTGTATTAATTTACATTTCTACTAAAAAGGATGGAGGCCTAGCATTTGCTGTATATAGCCCATAGAATAGTCGTTGCTTAAAGTTTTTTGTGTTTTTTTCCCTGCCTAATAAATAAGAAGTTCCTTGAAGACAGAAACTATAGCTCATACAGCTTGGTTCCAATGCTCATGACCATTCATATTGTTATTATTCAGCAAATATGAGGGACTAGAACTTTGTTAAAAACTAAAATACAAAAATAGAATTCTAGTTCCTATAATAGTATATTAGTTATCTCAATTACCATTCTGCTAAGAAAAAGTAAAGTAAAATTGGGAAGAATATTTTTTTAAAAACTCACACCTTCCAAAAGCACCAAAGAATGAGAAATTTCCCAGTCAAAATCCAGGAGAAAATGAAAGTCTTGAGTTCAAATCTATTTTTTCCTGAGGACATTTGCCTACCTGAAAGAAATACCTATCAAACTGCATTTGTTTCTGGAGGTCTTTGAGGGCAGAGAGAACAAAAGTCAAAGCTCAGAGTTCACCAAAGGTTAGGACTCATATAAACCACCTGCTACTCTTATGTCTCAAAGTATTCCTAGAAATAATTTATCAAATAAAATGCACAGCCCTTATATATATATATATATATATATATATATATATATATATATATATATCATGTAGGAAATAAGACACCATGAGTGAGAACCAGTCAAACAATAAGACTCTAGAAACAGACCAAAAAAGAACTTCACATTTTGGAATTATCAGGTACTGACTGTAAAACAAATATCCCAATCAAGTCAAAAAGAAAACAAATGCCAAGCCTGAAAATTTCAGGAAGAAACAGGGAAAACTGACATAGTTTTGAAAAGGAAAAATATAATTAAGAATTGATTGAATGAGTTTCATGGCAGATTAGACATAAATGAAGAGGTGATTATTGAACAAAAGAATAAGTCAGAATAAACTTACAACAATATAGCACAAAGAGACAAAAAATGGAAAATATAGAAGAATGGGTAAGAGATAGAGGATACACTGGAAAAGTCTAACATATACTTAATAGAAATAAATGCCAGAGAGATATATAGGCCAAAAACATTATTTCAAATGTTATGGCTTAAATGGCAGAATTTCCCAGGATAGATTTAACAAAACCTCAGAATTCCAAGCAAGATAAGGAAAAAAGAAATATATATTAAGATGCATCACTATGAAAATACTAGAAACTAAAGAAAAAGTGAAAAATGTTTACAGCAACTAGAGAAAAAGATTTATCTCCAAAAGTCCAACAGTTAAATATCTCAAGGGCAAACATGAAAACCAAAGGAAAATGGGAATATATTTTTATGTTCTTACAGAAAACAAAAACTACCATAGACTCATAGACACAGTAAAATATACTTTAAGCATAAAAGTAAAATACAGAAGTTTTCAGATATATAAAAACTGAGAGAATTCACAACCAGCAAAGGGGCTAAGGGATTAGAGATGCAAGAAGAATTAAATAGTTTTAAAAGTGGTAAATATGCGGTTGAACATAAATGTTGACTTTAAAAACTGCAGTACGCATGTCTTACACAGTTTTAAAATCTAGAGAATTAAGATTCTCCCTAACTATATGAGTTGAAAAAAAAGAGGGAATGTAGTTCAATTATTCTGCAGTCTTTGTATTTATTCCAGAAAGAGAGTAAAAGTGGTAACATTAGATTTGCTAAGTGAGGGGTGAATGTTTTAATTTCTAAGAGAATAGAAGAGTCTATGATTTCCAAATCAACAGAGAAGCAAAAAATAGTAAAGAAAAAAAATCAATCCAAAAGAAGTTAAGAAATGTGAGAAAAAGAGACATAGATAGATCTGATGGATTAAAGAAACAGCATAAAATAAATTGGATGATTTTAACCTAAATACACCAGTAATTATATTAAGTGTAAATGATCTAAACACTTCAAGTAAAATACAAGGAATGTCCGACTGGGATGATATCAAAGTTAATTTGAATTAAATGTCATTTACAGGAGACATATCTGAAATACAATAATGCAAAAGAATCGAAAGGAAAAGAATCAAAAGAGTAAACCATGCAAATACTCACCAAAAGAAAGAAGGCATAACTATGCTAATATTGTACAAAATAGATTGTAAATAATGACTTGTTCACTAAAGTTTCATATTGGGGGAGAGAAAAAGATGCAAATATAAATAAAATTCCCTGGGTGCCTAGGTGGCTCAGCAGTTGAGCATGTGTCTTTGGCTCTCAGGGCATGATCCCAGGATCCGGGATCGAGTTTGCATCAGGCTCCTTGCAGGGAGCCTGCCTCTCCCTCTCCCTATGTCTCTGCCTCTCTCTCTCTCTCTCTCTCTCTCTCTGTATCTTTCATGAATAAATAAATAAAATCTTTAAAAAAAAAACAATTTAAAAATTAAAAATAAATAAAATTCCCTGACCACAGTCATTTTCATGCAATGAGGTAAGTCCCAGGAGAGGTACACATGAAATGCTTTGACAGAAATAGGAAGGATAGTGTATAACTGTGCCTGGCAGTTAGACACGGCTCCTAAGAGGAACAGACATTTTATCAGAATTTTGATGTATTTATTCATTAGGTAACTCTGAGTGAGGGTAAGACATCCCACACAAAGGAAATAATATGTACAGATTAGGTGTTCGTAAATATTGGTTGAAAGCATTGTTTAAGGATTTAAGGATAGTGAAGGCCAAAGAAGTGTGATGACTTACCCACCTGGTAGGACTAGTGGAGGCTAGGATGCCCTGCCCAGGCTCCTTCACTCTTCCCTTAAAGACATATTTTTCCAGCTGTGAGGAATGCTATCTGCTGATGGTTTACAGCTGAGTCCCTCTGCAGGCACTGCCCTCTCCTAGGACTATGACCTCTCCCTCCACCCCAGGGGTGGGGAGGGGGCAGCCTACATGCAGTGAATGGTCAACACAAGGGTTCAGAGACCTGGCCCCTTTGCCTACATGTGAGCAGTTCTGAAAGGACAATTCCCAGCCCCAGGGCTCCCCATGGGATCTACCGAAGCCTTTAGTACAGTACATCACACTTCACCTCTGACCACTCCTTAGGCCTCAACTCCTGCACAGTGATCTCCACAGTAGAGTATGTTTCTCAGGAAACCTGACATTAGATAGTAGCCAAGGTGGGAAAAAGCCCAAGGATCCCAACTCCTGGCCCAGTGTTTCACTCCCACATCAGCTGATAGCAGATGGAATTTACTATGAAAATCTCTGGGACCCAACATAGATTGCTCCTAGTACTTTTCAGCTGTTTGTTTGTTTGTTTGATTTCATTCTTTCTCAAACTAAAATCCTGGTTTTGCTGATGTCCAGCTCCACTTATACTGTTCTGCAAGTAAAGAATAGTGGAATTAGAAAGAGAACATCCGTTCACTGTATATCTACGGTCTGCAAGATCTGTTTTTCCATGAGATCCATGCTTGCCGGTGGTTAAATGACTGGTCCATGCTCTCATAGCAGAGCCAATATCTGCGCTTAGGATCACATAACACTGTCTCCACAGTTGCCTTCCTAAGAGACCTAAGGTGACCTAGGCCAAACAGTAGAGAATGTAAAAGGTGAGAAATTAAGACTGTTTCTTAATACTGATGAGGCCTGGCTCAGGCTGGCCTGCCTGCATAGGCTTCTGGGTTAGTAAGCGTTCTTTCAGCCCGTCGGGCCCTCAGCCCTGAAACCGAGAGCTGCATTTAAACCTTTCAACTAGCCTTTGCTCTTGTTTCTTGGTAAAACACAAGTTCCATGTGGCTTATATCACTGACAACATTTTATCTCCCGATCCTTGTTGAGACTTGACAACTGATGGATTTGACAAGTCTTTTAACACTTTAGAGAAAAGTTCTGTTTGATACCAAGATTTTGATATCACCAGTTTTTCTCGTTTCCACAACCCCCCCCCCCCAGCCCCTCACAAGTGAGGCAGGGTTGGGACTCTGTGGCCATTCCCGGACCCACTTGTTGTGTGTGGCAAGACTTGGAAAATGAAAACCAGAGGCATCTCAAAGAGCATTCCATTTGGACTCCGGGGCAGTGCCTGGGCACTCTGCCAGACCAGCTGGGAGCTCTGGTGAGGCACTTTGATGCAAATGCCCAGCTGGGTCCAGTTCATTCTGTATTTACCCCACAGGGCTGTCCACAGGGTATTTGTTCTCTGTACCACCGCAACACATGGACACCATCATCATCCTGCAACATACACCGAGAACTGACAATCTGCCAGCTGCCGGGACCAAGATGGCATTATATGATCCAGGTAAAAATCGACGTCTTTGTAATCAGAGCCTTTCTGAATCCTGGCTCCAAGACTCGTTACTGTGGGAAGCTGCTCTAATTTGTAAGCCCCAGTGAACTCATCTACACAACAGGGATAAGACCTTACTTTATTGATGGGAATCTTGATGGAATCATGAATATCAAGATGGTAACACAGCACTTGACTCATGGAACGTGTCTCTATAAACTGTCATTGTTATTAGAGTCAAAGAATAGTTCCTTCCTGCTAACATTGACAGAGATGACGCTTGGGAGATGCTTTCCATTTTGTCCTTTTTCCTTTAAAGCTTGCCCATTTGAGCACGATGCTTGGTTGGCAGGACCCTAATTTGGGATAAACAGCGTCATTAATCCTGAAATTCTAAGGGCTGATCTTGTGCTCAAACAGAAGACAGACTACAGAGGCGTTTTCAGTCTATCATTTGTCATTTGTCCTTAACTGACCAGTTCCCCTCTAATGAAACTCACATATCCAGATGATGCGGATGTTTTTAAAAGTCTATCCTCTTGAGAAAAATGAAATTGGAATCATAAGAAATGTTAACATCATTCTGGTCCCAAGAGGATGTTCCTGAATTATCCAATTATGTGCCTGAATTCTCCATGGAGGTTTGGCAGGGAAAGTCCTAGCCTTGGTGTGGGACTGTGAACACATGAACTTCCCCCTCCGGTCTTCTGCCCTAAAAAGGAGTGTTGTGCCATGACCTCCATGAAAATCCCCTCAGAAATGCTGTGTGAAGTGAGTACAGAGCTGGCTCCACAATTGCTGGATTCGATGAGTTAAATTTATACCCCTGACTGTCTCTGGGCACTCTCTATCTTCCAAAAATACCACAATAATGATGCTAATGATTGCAAGCAGCACCTTTGTTGTATCTCATTTATTTTTACCCCAAATTATGGAGGCTTGAAAGAATTTACTGACTGCTTGGGTTTTCTGACTAATTGGGGTAACTCTATGTTATAGCCATTAGGAGATTTAAATATAGCTCTTCTTGAGCAATACTCTTTATTGGATCCCCTGTTATCCTTTAAATATCTTGGTGTGCAAGTGGATAAAATTAGAAAGAATTTGTTTGCTTTAAATTACCAACCTCTGCTTGATAAAACTATTAGCGATTTAGCTAATTGGACAGCTCTTCCATTATCATTAATTGGCAGAGTTAATACTATTAAAATGGTTGTTTTATCTAAATGTTTGTATTTATTTCAATGCTTCCCCATCAAGCCACCTAAAAATGCTCTAAAGCTTTGAATTCTGCAATTAGTTTTGTTTTATAGGCTACAAACAGAGTTAAGATTTATCTTAAAACTACAACTACTCTAGGGGGCCAAAGGATTAATTCTTCCTTTTCAGGAATAGATGAATGGTGGACTTTCTTGATCAAGCTTCGTCCACTGTTCCTGGATATCTTGAATAAGAAGTGCCAAAGCCCAAAAGAAATAGAAAGGGGATTCTTGTTAATGTGGTTTATCTAATAAAAACTTTACAGGAAAACTTTGTATCACATCCATATATGCATTCAACCACATATTCATTCATTTGACACAGGTTTATTGTGACCCTCTTATTATATCCACCAATCATGACACAATCGTGGAAGATTTCCAAGGTGAATAAAATGCAGTCCTTGCCCTCAAGAAGTCCAAATATTGAAGGTGGAAAGGAAACACAAGTAACTAGAGGGTAAAGTGGTAGGTGCTGCACCAGAGAAATGCCCCACGTGCTGGGGCAGAGCAGAGGGTGTTGCTTCATCCGCATGGGGGATTAAAAAAGGCTTCCTATGGAAGATGACATCCAAGCTGGATCTGGAAGGATGGGGCTCCCACAGGGCCCTTCCAAGATTGAAAAGAACATCTTGAGTGTTTTCTTCTGCATAATGAGGTAACTTACTCTGTGAGGACAATTAAAATGGTCCACTTAGCTATATCCGCATTTTCTCTTTGGTGGATCAAGGGACTTCCTCAGACAGAAGGTATCAGGATGTCAACATGACAAGAGACAAAGGCTTTCATGATCTCTTTGAATGTTGAGATGGGGACATGTGAGTAGAATGACACAGGTACATAAAACTCTAGCTGGTTGAAAATTGTGGCTAATGTGTTAATTACTATTTTAATGCTAACCCAGGGAAAGGAATCCCAGAACCATGCCAGTGTGTTCTCTCGTTGGCTGTGTCCTGCTCAGCGATTTTAATAAATTAGATCAGAACACAGAGACTTGCTCAATAGATTTGTGGATGACACTAATTGAAGACAAAGACAGCCAAACGCTGACAGATCAATCAAGGATTTATCAATCAATCAATCAATCCATCAAGAGGCTATAATGACAGGGCAAAGGTAATTACATATAACTAAATAGGAAAAAATAATGTCCTGCCCTCCTTTGTTCTGCTTTCTAAATTATAGGCAGGTACACTCTCTCTTATTCTGGGATCGTGAAGCGATAGAAAATGTTTCAGAGTTAGAGTCAGGAGGTCTGAGTTCCAGTTCTAGCTTGACTAAATATTACAAATGCAATTTCAAGCAATATCATAAACTTCTCAGTTTTCCATCCATAAATTAGAAATAATAATAAATATTCACAGAGATGCCATGAGAAGTAAGAATATAAAAGATTTTGTACCCTATATATTATTCTCCAAAAGTTATCTTTCATAATGCTTAGAATAGTGATGGTAGCAATAATAATAACAATAACAGGGCAGCCCCAGTGGCTCAGCGGTTTAGCACTGCCTTCAGCCCAGGGCATGATCCTGGAGACCTGGGATCGAGTCCCATGTCAGGCTCCCTGCATGGAGCCTGTTTCTCCTTCTGCCTGTGTCTCTGCCTCTCTCTCTGTGTGTGTCTCTCATGAATAAATAAATAAAATTTATTTAAAAAAAAAAAACAACCACAGTAACTTATATGAAGTCCAAAAGTGCTAAATTCTAACCTAGAGTAAATAAACAGTGTGGAGTGGCTTTGAAAATAGTCATACAGTCATGGAGTCATTACTGAAACAATGCATTACTGAAACAATGGGGTCAGAACCATATCTCCACAAGGTTCCTTTAGAGTCCATCTGGCATCCTGGGTTGAATTTTGGTTACTGTGGTCATTGTGTGGTCTCATATTTAAAGCAGAGTATGACATATAGTGGGTGCTCAATAGTATTGGGGGAATAGATTTGTTTTGATAAAGATGCTACAGCATGTCTGGATGCAAGCAACGAAGATTCTAAGAATATGGAAACCACAGAAAGCGCTCTTAAAAGTGGAAAGGTTTTGTGAGAAAAAGAGATCATTTGCAGGGTCCTCATTTGTGAAGGAATAGGTCAAGTATGGGGTCTGTCATATTCGGAGGACAGTTACAGAGGGACAGGGGGAAAGACCTGACATTTACTGAACACCATCTATCAGCTACACATTTGAAAGAATTTTTCTGTGCCTCTGGAGGACAAACTGAGATGAATGGGTAGAGGTTACAGGAAGTCATAATTTGGCCCAATAATGGAAGTGATGTCTAAAATTATGAGCCACAATTTTCTCCAACAAGGGAAAAGCTGGCTTTTGAGTCAGGATGCTTTAAGCAGAATGTTTTGGAAGAGATTCCTGACATGTAGGGGGTCAGACTAGATCACTGGTTCACAAACCTGCTTTGATACCACCGGGAAAGCTGATTAGGAATGTAGATGCATAAAGCAGAATTAGAATCTAAGGGCATAGTGGCCACCACCCAGGCTTCTGCATTTTCAACAACCTCAAATAGACCATTCTGATACATAACCAGGACTAAGAACCAGTGGACTGGGTCTGTTTTAAACTTTCCTGGTGATAAAAATAGCACATTGTTTAAACAAACAGCTTCTGAGGCCCCACCCCTGGAGATTCAACTTCAGTAGGTCTGGAATAAGAACCAGGAATTACTATCATCAGCAGAGTCTGGAAACCACTGGACTCAATGATCTCTAATATCCTTACCAACTTCTAAGATTCTGAAAATCTAATCCCACTATAGCTAGCTGCTCTTTGGTTCTGAATTACAGTTTTGAAATACTTGGATTATAGGAATCAAGCCCCAAGCAAAAATATGTATGCCTGTAGCTGGCCATGATATTCTTCATATGGTGTCTCTAAAGAATCAGACACATTTTTTAATAAACTAAATAGCAATGAACATGTTGACTTTCCAATTAGCTGCAGTTTACTATTTTGGCTGATTCCAGTAAATATATGTACACATGTATGCAAACGACAAGTGAATCATTTTCATTAAAGAGTTACTCAGCATAAACAGACTATAAGCTTTTGATCGGTTAGAAGTCAAGTGTGACATATTAAATCAATATTTTATAAATATTTTCACTTAAACATATTCCATTCTCTGAAAATGTGAACATGAAAGTCACTAGGGTTTCATTTTAGACATTTTTTTTATTTTCATCTAATATTTCACTCTAAAATAGAGGTGAGAAATCATACAAGCATTTGAGTGCCGATGTGCCATCACATTCAGCAACTTTCATTAGTTTCTGATAGGCTCACCTGAATCAGCTAAAGAATAATATTCCATCTCAATGACCCCAAACCTAGAGCTTCCACAAGTCCTCACTCCTTTCCTTGATGTCCTGCAGCTTAGAACCAAAGGCAAAGCTTTTTATGTAATTTTTGGGCGGGGGGGGGGAGGTGTGTCTGGGAAAAGGATGAAAAATAAATTATTCCAGAGCAGCTACAACGTGATTTTTGCATGTAGGCTTTTCTTCCAGAGCACAGTTCCCTGAGTCCAGAGGGAAATGGTTCAGGCAGCACTGCAGCCCCAGGTCTGTTTGTGTCTCTACCCAGGTAGGTGATGCTCTGAGGGACTGATGGGGATCTTGCACACTCGGCTTATAAGATATAGGTTAAGCCTAAAGATACAGATGGAAGAAAGAGAAGTCTGCAGGAAGAGGTGAGCAGATGGAGTCTAACTAACCCTTCCATACCTCAGACAATAACAAGTAAGCCGCGCCTCTCATTTAACCCTTTGTTCTTGACAGAAAAGAGTGTGTTCGGTTTTGAGATTCTTTAAGCTGGTAATAACAGTTTCTATTACAAAGGTGGGAGGTGCGGGTGGGTATTAAATGTGTTTGAGGAGAATCAAGTCATATTATTTGGGAACATATTGATAATAGCAAGTGAATTTGAGAAAATATACTTCTTTACTTCTTAAAACGGGTCTGGGAGAATATGTTAGGCCAAAAGAGACGTTAATAGGTGCTAATTCTTATCATAAATGATGTGTTACTTTAATGACCAAGACACTTTGGTTAAAGGACAAAGTCAGCCGGCAAATCTTCCACCCAAAAGTGCCTGTGGACATATTTCAGATCCTTCCTTAAAATGCCATCCCCCTCGCCCCCCCCACCCCACAAACTCCCACCGAGTGGCAAAAACTGCAGACCGTCTTTTATAGCTCCTGCAAATTCCCTAAAGAACAGAGTTGGAGAATCCATGCTATTCCCCAAAGAATCTAAGCCCCATCTACCTAACAGAATGAGAAAAAGTCTATAAGCAACAGATATGGAAAGGCTGAGCAGCTTCTCCTCCTCCAGGTGGTAAAAGATGGTGGAGAAGGTGAGAAAAGGCATCAGAAGGAGGAGGCAGGGGGGTCAGGGGGCCACGTACCTTGTCTCATTGCTCTGGGCACTCTCCTACTCCATGAAGAAGGGCTGGGTCCTCTGGTTCTCAGGCAACCTGGCTCACAGGGTGCCCCGGAACACTGCCTGTCCCAGCACCTCCCTGGACGGGTCCTACCCAACTGGCAGCTTAGCTTACATTCACTTGCCTCATTCACGTTGAGTCCTTCATACGCTCAGCTCAACTCCAAACACGTTTGTTGAGCACCCACAGGTGCCCCCCTTTCAGAGCAGTAGCACAAAGGTACTAGTATTCGGGCCCTGACTCACTCAGCCTGCCTGCCGACTGCGCACAGGGCGACACAGCTTCACCACGAAGACTCTGCACATTGTACAGAGCTATGACATTTGCCGAGGATGAATGGATGTGGAAACAAAATTGGATTTCAGTGCACCAGTTATCACTCGGGGGGCCTCTTTCTGGTAGATGTGCCTTCATGGTAACAATGATAATACGTGTGTAGAAAGCTCTGGAGTTTACAAAGTCTTCTCATAAACATGATCTCATTGTGAAATACCGAGAGTTAGCCTTTCTTTCACAATTTAGGGATGACAAAACAGCCTAAGAAAAAGTAAGGTCATGCTGAACTAAGAGATTTTATAAAATAATATTCTTCAACGGCCAATATACACACTGAAAAAAAAGAAATAGGCTGGCTCCCTATTATAACATTACACCCTTAAGTATTTCCAAAATGTAACTTCAGTTACCCCACAGAATAAGGTTTGGAGAGAAGATGCCAAGTATTAAAAGCACATATTACTAACGGACAGGAGGAATTACGTCCCAGCCTTCACACAGTGCTCAGGAGATAAGACGATGATACTACTTCCCAGTGTCGCATCTGGAACATTCCCCTCTGGATTGCTATGATAAGAGCCCTGTAGATGGAGTTGAATGTGGCTTCTAGTGACTTCGGCATCAGAACACAAATCAAAGACCCCAGGAAATTTCCCAAACTGTGCACTTACCGGGCAAATGAGTTAATCAACTTGGATTTAAATAGCATTATCTGCAGGTGGGGGGAGAGATTAATAAGCTTGTCTCTCAGGAAGGTGTGGAGTTAGGGAGTTATGGCTTCACAAGCACCCATCTGAAACTCTGTGCTGTCGTCACTGGGCATGCCCAGCTTCAGAGGCCTTCGGGACCAGAGGACCTGCCCATGCACATTGAAATAGGCTGGAGCCCCTCGGATGAAAGACATCTCTATAAGACATGTGGATGTGCATTTGATAATCTTTGACATATGTTTAATATTTAGATTTCCAAGATTACTCATGTTAATATCCGCTGCACATCTTACTTTTTTGCCTTTTGTGCACACTGGGAGATGTGGGTTTGGACACGTTTCAAGCCAGATTTGTTCCTGTTGCTTTATTGCTGCTAACCACGGGGTCACGAAAATGGGAAAATCATCTGCTTCTCCCTCTACTGAACTTTGAATTCAAAACTTACAATTCAAAAAAAAAAAAAAAAAGGAAGAAAGAAACAAGTGAATGAATAATGAATGCAGTAAAAATAAATGTGTGGTTCTGGGACCCATTTAATTTTTCTTAAATGACAGTGTTGTTAATGCTATGAAATATTTTCTCTGATAAATGTGAGTTAGCTAATTTGCATGAATGGCTAGTCTGTCATTTTTTTAGTCTGTTGAGTTATGGGTTTTTAAAAATGGGTTCTTTTCTGTATGGCTTTTAATACATTGTTATTATATGTGATCACTGAGCTTTCCTAATGGCACAGTGAAAACACAGATTTCATCTTTTCAAAAAAATAGAAATTAATTTTGAAAAAGTAATTTATGCAATAATGAAGTTCTTCAGATAAATGTATTTATAAGGAAGGACCATTTACACGTTATTCGGTATTCCTTTTTAATGCAAAAAAAAAATCTATTTTCTGCCAAAGTCTCAACTGAAGAAAACTTGGGAACTCTAAAATTCAGTCCCTGAGGGACGCCTGGGTGGCTCAGTGGTTAAGCATCTGCCTTCAGCTTGAGGTGTGGTCCTGCAGTCCCAGGATCGAGTCCCACATCGGGCTCCCTGCATGGAGCCTGGTTCTCCCTCTGCTTCTGTCTCTGTCTCTCTGTCTCTCTCTGTCGCTCATGAATAAATAAAATAAAATATTTAAAATAAAAAACTCAGCCCCGAGAGCCGCCCCACCCCCATGTTTCAGGTTCTGTAATTTCCTAGTGACTAAACAAAAGGGTTCTACAAAACCTCCCCTGTGTCCCTGTGCCACAACAGGCTGAAGAACTAAAGAAAGGTCATTTGATTCTGAACCTTAAATTTTGCTATAATCATGCAAGTTAAACAATAATGTTCATGATACCTAGAGAGGGCTTTCAGTGGCCTTCCTTTGAATAGAGCAAGCAAACACAGAGGGTGCCAGAGAAAGGGCGGATTTCCCACCAGGGCGTCACTCCCATTTACTTTTTCTCCTTGAAGTGATTTTAAAGTAAACCCAGTGCCCCTTGAAACCTTGAGGTAGATGCCTATGCCCCCAAATTGTCCAACTGCATGCCGACAGCAGCATTGGAACACTGATGAAATCGTAACCCACGAGACAATTACTTCAGAGCCAGAAGCTTTGGAAGATAGCATTATATGACACCCAAAGTGCCATCTCAGCAGTCACCACAGTGTAAAGCACTAATGGATAAGGACTCTCTAGCTGCCTTGCCTTATAAGTGACGGAACACTAAGATGAAGGAATCTGATTTAAATCCACCAGGCATTGAAAAGTAGAGTTGTGTTGCTGCAGTCCACTGGCCGTGGCCTAGGGATTTGCTTCATCACAAAATGGAAGGCCTTAGAGTCTAGGGTATACAGACTCAAGTTCACACCCCCCTTAGCCACCTACCTGCTATCTTATCTCCTCTGAGCATTTCTTTCCTAGCACACAGTAAGTTCTACATATGCGCTATTGTTACCAAGGTCTTTACACAGTGGAGGAAACAAGAACCAGTCTATGGCACTATTTTGAAGGTTAGAAATAAAACATTTGTAACTTCAAACACAACGCATGGCATTTAGATGGTTGCTACTCTTCCTATTATTGTGTCAGAATGATTTTCACTAAAATGTAACTGACTCATCAGATTTGGGATTTTGTCATAGAACAGCACCTGAGCATAGAACCGTCTGCTTAATCCCCTCTTGTAAGCACTGACGTAATTCAGACGATATCCAATGTTTGCTTGTTTGCTTTTTAAGTATAAGCCTGTAATTTCAAAACACATTAGGACTCTAAACTAGAGAGGCCTGTGCAAGTGGTGAACAACTGGGTTGTATGGGCAGCTCAAAGGAGCTGTAGGTCAAGGACAAGCTTTGTAATCCAAAGACTGAGATCTAGTATCCCTCTGGTTTTTGAGGCTCCATGACTTAATGCAATGACTGAACATTCCTGAGCTTCAGCGGATTCAGGGATGAAATGAAGACTGATGGTAATACTTGGCTTACCTACTCCGCTTGTATTGTTTTGAGGGCCAAGTGGGATAATATATATATAGAACATCAGGCAATGTTTAGTGTTCTACAAATATTACTTATAATAAATATTACTTATCATCATCCACCAACACTATTGAATATCTTATTGGTCTCTAGACAAAAGGAACTGTGTAGACAAGGGGTAGGCAAACTAGAGCCTGCAGGCCAAATCCAGCCCAGGAGCTAAAAATGGGTTTTACATTTTTAGATGGCTGGAAAAAAAATCACAACAAGAATTATATTTCATGACACACCTGCAAAGCCTACAATATTTATTCTCTGGATTGTTGCAGAAGAAGTTTGCCAAGCCCTAACTCTAAGAGTTTACATTAATGATAGTTTTAGTTTCCTTTAGCATTAAGTCTTAAAGGAGGTGGAACATAGGCACTGCACAATTAACTGTTGGGATTAACAGCAGCTCAGGTAGCAAGAAGAGCACCTCCTTAAAAGCAGGCCCTGGATGTGCCCTACTGGCCTGAGGAACTCCCTTAAATCCTGGAAGCAGTCCTAGCCTGTTCACCTCTCTGAAGCCAGATTAGCCTGTGATCTGGGTCACCAAGGTTAGTGCCTCTCTTATTCACCTCTTTATTCTTAGCACTGATCACATAGCAGGGATCTCCTAAGTGTTTGTTGAATGAATGAGCCAATAGATGAAAGAAGTCCTCATGTCCTGGAGTCTCAGGTCCTCCTTGACCCAAGGGAGGCAATCCAGAGTTTTTAGATACTCTTGAATTATTGCCCATACTCTTTGTTAACAACCCTCTGGTTGACTCACTTGCCGCATATTTGTGCTTTGGTTTTTCCAATTTGATGACAAAACTGAGTGTCAGGTCCAGTGTGGCTCCCAGCCTCCACATCCGGCTTCCTCCTCAAAACACAACAAACAAAGCCACCCGCACTCACAGCAAAACACATTAAGCTGCTCTAACCCCAGCATCTGTGACTCAACCAGGAGACCCTCTCGCTGCTGCTCTGCCCTAGACTTCAGCCCCTGACCTGAACTCTGGCCTGTGACCTTGAACTGTTGGTCTCACCTTTACCCATGTCTTGAGTGCTAGCTCTCAGCTTTGTTCTTTTGTTTCTGGACCCCAGTTGTGGTCATTTGCTGTTACCTGGCCTCTCTATAAGGCACAGACTCCCATCTCTAACTCCCCACCTGGTGCTTGGGCTGCAGGAATTACCCAATTGCTCCTAGTGCTGACAGTCTCCCGTCTGCTGCACCTTCCAGGAATGTGCTCTCAGGCTCCCGCTGTTGGACCATTCATCTTGGACTATAGTTATAATTATTTGCCGGGACTGCAATTTCTAGGATACTACACTTTATCCTCTCTCTTCTGGCCTACCCCAGCCTGTGGTAAGCCACTGGGCCCAGATAGAACAAGATCTGAGACACAAGATTTTGAAAAGAATCTGTGACATGCACTTCTTTTTCATCTACTACATGAAGATATGGTGTTCTAACCACTGTAGGCTTACCAGAGGAGCTCAATAAAGATCTCCTGATTGATATAAATAAATAAAATAGAAATTAAAAAACATATAAAATAAATTAAATAATTACATTATCTACATAGAAATATATTTTCTTATATATTTATTTCTATATATTTTTATATATGAATGAATGTAAATAAAATAATTAAAGATGGTCACTCATGAGGTGCCGCCTAAGTTTCTTGTGTTTCAGACTCTATGGTTCTTACCCATCGAACCCAACATCTCTTTCTTTTTTAAATTAAACTTTTTATTTATTCCAGCACAGTGAACATACAGTGTTAAATTAGTTTCATGTGTACAGTATAGCAATTCAACAATTCTGTACATTACTTAGTGCTCATCACGGTTAGTGAACTCTCTGAATAGGTGATGGAGATTAAAGAGTACACTTACCAACATCTCTTTTTTGTAACAAATATTTTATGACTCCCCCTTTTACTATCCTGAAATAAAAGTCACAGAGCATAAATATTTTAAATACAGTGTATTATATAGACACAATTTTCTAATTAATATAATACCCTAAATATAATATAAAGAAGAAACAAAAGGAAAGTAATTCGTAATAAAATAATGTGTATTTAAACATGTACATATGGAAAGCATGAAAAAGTAATCAAATGCTTGCATCGATGTGTGGAATGACAGCCACAAATGCCACTCACATACAGCAGCATTGCTGCCAGCGACGTGATTTTCTCAGTGTCTAATTCTTGGCAAAGTTTTGAACAAAACAAAATATAATCTTCCCTTCATATACATGGTAGTTGTAAATTCATGGAAAATTTAATGTGTATTAAACAGGGCAGTAAAATATGTAAATTGGAATTAGGTTTTAGGCTTAGATAATTATAAACAGGTTTACCTACAGGAATGCCTGGCAGGACATTCAAAAGCCATGTGGGATGCTGCATGATTTTTCAATGTGTAGGACTGTCCTGTGAACAGCAGACCTCTGGCAGCCCTGGCTCCCACCCAGTTTTCCAACATCTGAAAAATGCTGCTGGGAGTTTCCAAAACACTCTGTAGGGGGCAGTATTACCTCCACTGAGAACTATGGGTGGAGCCCACCTATTCAAAACTATCCTGCCCTCACATCCCCTCTCAGGCAGGACATCTCTTTTGACCTTGAAACCCCCAAGCAAAGGATTTGACTAAGTGCCTGTCTTTACAGTGTTGGCACACCCCAGATCCAAGGGCCAAGGCTGAATGGAGCCCAAGATCTCAGCACTACCCAATCTTGGAGCTATGATGTGCGAGGTTACAGGAAGAGGAGATTTAGTTGCACACTGGAAGTACTGAGTTCCCTCTAGCCAGTTAATTAGATTAAGAGGCAAAACATCAGCATTTCCTTACTTTCTGCACCCTATCCTCATTTTGCTCTTTAAACCGTTGAATTTAAGGGTTGATAGTAAATCTGTTCTTCCGCATGCAGTATTTATTTTTTTTTTTTTCCGCATGCAGCATTTAGATGCATCCCTCACCCTTCCATTCATTGTCTACCACACCACCCTTTGCTTCCCATTTCTCCTAACACACATGGCAAGACACCCTCACTCCAGACCCTCCTTCCTCAGCCTTAAATTGCTAGTCCTGGCTCCCAGCTGGCCTTCCAGCTGCATTTCTATGTAATCTGTGGAGGCCCCAGCTGTTTTCCGATGGTTCATTCTGAATGGTTTTCAGTGACCCACCTCGTGTGATTTCTGGTGTAACCCGACATCTCCTACACCTTTGGCTCTTCACCATCTACCTTCTGTTTCAGCAGAACATCTTGGTCGAACATCCACTCACATGGTGTGGAACTCTATCCTCTGGAGCTTTCCGATGGCTGTCTACCTGGAACGGCTTTTCTCCTTCCTTGGCCCTAGAACACGCTAACCGCCCTTCAGACCCAGCTTGAGTTCCACCTCCTCTGGGAAGCCTCCCTAAATTTTTCTCCCCCTGAGTTCTTAACACTATTCTCATACCGAGTCTCATTTGCTTCACCTTGGAAACAAAAGTCCTTTGGGGATTCTTCAGTGGCCCCAATGGCACTTAGGAACTTGTCACGGGTCCCCTGATTGTTCAACACATATTTGTGGTGTTGCAAATTCAAAAGAAAAGGAAGTGATAGACTGATCTCATATTTGAAATATTTGGGGAGAAGGTCCCCAGCGTGTCCTTCAGAGTCACTTCGTTTCTCCTCAACCAAAGGAGAATTCCCTCAGGAAACCAGTCTGCTCAGAGGACTATGTTCCCCTCTTTCAGTTGCAACATTGGTGCAATGAAAGTAGAGACAGAACTTCATGGTGGCTCTGAAAACATTAACTAAGACAATAATAAATTAACACAATAGTCGACTAATAGCACCGTGATGCTTTCATGTATGAATTGGAATGTGAACACTGAGATTTTCATTTCATGGTTGAAAAATACACGAGTTGACCCAAATACTAATGTCTGCCTTTCCGTCATTTACATATCATGGGTCAGTAATCATTTCTTGCCTAAATGGCTTTCCAAATGAAAAGCTGTAATATTGTAATGGTTTATCATATTTACAAACATCGCATTGTGCTACCCACTTGGTGCTTTGGATTCGCAAACAAGCAGATCCCATTCTCTGAGAAGGCAGGAGCAGTGCCTGAGAGGAGTGAACAGAGGTCCCCGAGGAGAGATCCATTTGTTTTTTTCCTCCCTTACCTGCACTAGTCCGGGATCCTCTACTCTGCTGGCACCTCCTCCAGCCACCTCATTTCTCCTTCAGGCCATCGGGTCACCAGGGGCCAGGGATGGCTTCTGCCTATGTGTCGATGAGAAGGCCAAGACATCTAGCAGCTTTGCAAACATCTCTTTGGGAGGTGGGGACTACTGAGAGCTGAGTGTGATATTTGGGAAAGGCAATGCAACCTGATTTTTATTGAAGTTTGGAACAACATCACGTGAACAGTGTAAGGTGGCTTCCCCCCTCATTTTAATCCCAGGGTAATCCAAATCAGCACATGACTTAACTGGGCTTTCACCTACACCCCATCCTTGTTCCTGGACTTCTTCACAGTGTCCTGAGTTACCTGCTCCATTGGGTGTCTTGCTGTTGTTGTCATTGGGCGCCGTGTCTCTTAGAAATCTGTGTTTTTAAGAGATAATAGAGTTAGAGCCATAGATTAAATGAGGAGCTGGAATAGCGATTACACCCTGGCCCAGCAGGCTTGGTGTACACATCGGCCTTGCTCTTTAATTATAACTTGGGGTTGAACGTCCGCAGCGAGCGTTTGTGGGGACAGTCCCCCCCAATCTTCGTTCACACACACGCACACACTCAGCTCAAGGTATTCCCTAGCCAACACCTCCTTCACCGGGCTTCTGTTGCTCCTACTTTGGCAGACACTTAAAAGGAAACTAAGGGAAAAAACGCTGAGGTCATTTATTAGACTCTCCTGTGAATTTGGTTTCAGGACTAGAAAGCCGTGCAGTAGTTGTGTGATTTATGAAATCCCTCCCGCTGCTGCTTTTCCTTATTTTTAGGGTGATGTACAAGAAGTGAGGTAGCTAGGAGTTGACTGGTCGCATTTCACACCATCGCCTGTGAGTCCTAGGATGGAAGGGCATAAAAACGATAATGTGGACAGAGACGTGGTGGGGAGGGATTTAGCTGTTAATCGAAATTTCTCCTTCAGACCCTCTGGGAAAAAAAAGGCTACCTTTCGAAGGATGAATCTCTTTGTTTTCTATTTGGCCCCCATGTTTTAAAAAGGTTAAGGTTGTGTGTGCACATGTGCGCACACTTGTGTGTGTCTGTGTGTGTGTGTTTTTGTGAGTGTCTGTGTCTGTGTGTGTGTAAGAGAGGAACAGGCTGAAAAGGAGGAAGTGGAAAATAATTGTTATCATCCCAAAGACCTTCTTTTCTAGCTGGCTGCAGCTCTGTTTATGAAATGCCATAACAAAAGTGAGCTCACGCCTGTGTGCCTCTATGGCGCAAGGTTCCTGGGTGCCAGATGGGCACTCTGTGACTGTATGAGCGTGGATTATTTCATTTCCTACATCTGGGACTCCGAGCGGCTGCCCAGACGCCACAGGAGAGAGGCACTGCTTCTCAGCTGGGGGCACCTACCTTCACTGGGGATCTCAGTGCAACCAAGGGGACGAGGCCGGCAGTTCCCAAGTGAAATGTAAAAGTTCACACACACCAGGGCCATGGGGAAACTTTTAGAACCCAGATCAAGATAGAAATAAACAATAACCATCAGCTGCAGTTAAAAAAAAAAAAAGGAAAGGAAAGAACAAATGAAAACAAACCATAAGCATCTTCCTGTCTGGCCTCGAAAGATGTTTTGGGAAAAATGTTTCGTATTTCAGCTTTGAAATTCCACTGTGACCTTCTAGTCACACACCTCTCTGTATTGCTAGTGGTACAGATAAGTGAGCCGAAATGGTCTGAGGAGCACAGGCATCTACCACAGCCTCTTGGCCTCTTTATCACTTTATTTCGATTAATGGGATGGGGTGTATTGGTGTGAAATAGTAGCAATAATTTCCTCTTCCCAAGTACTGTACCGAAATGGAGTGTACAGCAAGCAGAACACTTAACGCCGTTCAGAGGAATGCAGAGGACGGAGATTCTAAAAAGCAGGTTCTTCCTGTTTGGGGGTTTATTGTTGAGAATCCTCACCATCACCTCCATTCCTTTCCCCTCAAAAATCGTTATCCCAATCACTCAATTTGTCCTGTAGGAAAAAAATTTTTTACAAGAATATGTGACAATGTTAAAAAAAAAAAAATCTGACAGTTGACTTAAACTCCTTTGCATAAGATATTTACAAACCACAGCAGATTAAAGGGGGGTTTTATGCATTTTCACATCCTGCTTGGTTTAAAGCAGCAATTTTCTGCAAGGACAACAGAGAAAAAAAACATGCTTTACACTGCTTATATTAATTACATTTTTTCATTACCCGTCATGTTTTCTGCAGGCTTGTGTATTATTACTGCAAAATGTAATGAAATAGAAAAGGAAAAAAGAATGGACTTCTGGGAAATTTTCCAATTCTTGAAATGCAATGTTAATTGAGAGCTATTTTTAGGGCTGCACAGATAGTGCAGGACCCAGTGCCATCAGTACAAATGGGTCCAGTCCAGGTGCAGCTTCCCCAGTGACAGCCTAGGTCTCTGCCGCTGGAGAGCTTGGAAACCTCCATGTTGCTTGATGCCAAGTCTACCGAAGGGCATGGGAGGATTGCTGCAGATAAGCTTCCCACAAAGGTAACCTTTGTTACCACAAAGGCAACAAAAAAAAGTGAAGGGAGATGAAGGTAGAGCCCTCTGGAGCTCAGGCCACAGTGATTCTTGGTAGCGAATTCCAACCTGCTCATCAACCTCCATTCCATCAGAGGGAAAGAACACTAATAAGTCTTAAAGAAAATGCTGAAATGGTTTCCAAGGCCCCTAAAATGAAGAATCCCAAAAGTGCCTATGGACCGGTGACAGACAAGACCCTTTATCAGGAACCTTTTTCCCCTGCTAGAGAATTGCAACTTCTTAGTCTTGCATATGTGCTGCCAAGGATTTGATGGAAGTTGTCTGAGAACCAGGAACTTGATGGATTGGAGAAATAGTGTTCCTGCTATTACTCAACCAAATAGACCATAGAACTGACTTCCTGTTTGATTTGTCTGAATAGGTGACTCTGGAATCCACTGATGCCTTTCTGTATTACTTCTGTGCCCCAGAATCCCATTTCCTGATGTAGTGTTGGAACCAACCCTGCCAATGATGGAGAGACATAGTAAATATGTGTACAGGGGCCAAGTGTTCTTTCAAGGAAGGTCTTAGAATGGCTTCAAGGAATTTAGAAACTCTGAGCTCATTTGAAAACTGTCAATCTCAACATACCATAAAGCATCAGAGGCTGTCTGAGTGTCCTAGCCACTCCTAAGTCTTAAACTCTTGCAAATGCAGTCTGGAAAAAAACAAAAACAAAAACAAAAACCTCAAACTTTACTGCTAAAACCCCTGAATTCCTATAATTCTTATTATTACTTCCACTTTGATGAAGTAAACACAAATGTCCATAAAAGTCATCGGGCCAAAGCTTGCTTTAGGCTATCAGACTTAGAAATCCAGTTATGAGCAACATTTCACCCACATGGGGGAACAGGAAAGAACAAAGGGTTAGTATTTTCCAGCCAGTAGCCTTCTCTGAGCTATGAGGCAAATACCCTGCTTGCCCATCCCAGCTGCCCCAGGCTGTCCCTCCAGGATCTCTGTCTTGAGTCTTGTGCTCACTCTGAAGTCAGCATATTGCGACCTCTACTGCAATGCTGTCATCAGATGCAAGTTGGCTGTCTGCCCCAAGACTATTGCTTTGGCGCTGATTGACACATTCTTTGGGGTAAAACATGTAATAGAGAAATTCCAACATTCTAGGAGTTTCTTCCAGTAGCAAAAGTCAATTACAAGAGCAATTGGTAAAATCAGTGGTATGCGGAATGAGAAGGCAAAATGGAAATTGTGCATAAGAACCAAAAGCTTATCGCTTGGTAGAGAAACATAAGTTTCCATTCCCCATTGCCTAGATTCAAATCAAGATTAACCTCGCATAGTTCCTGTCTAGCCTGGCCCACATTCAGTAGCATTTAAGGCTGAACTAACTGGTAAGTATTTTTGGCTTACATCTCCTGCTCATTGCAATGATGGATCAGGCAATCTTCTAATTTGCCCCTGGTTTACTCCAGCTACCCCACATCTCAATCACCTGCTACTCCAGATTTTGCCTCTTTGGACTTCTGTGATTATTTTAATTGGTAGAGAAGTTCATTTGTATATTCTTAATCTGTAGAACACCTTCCTGGAAAACTCAATCCATTCTGCTCCCTGGCTGAGAAGGTCTTTCCGATGGCCACCCTCCCCACACCACCTTTCTTCCCATCTGTGTATGCCTTGGGGGCAAACCAGTTTTCTTTGATTACAATCCATCCCACCACCATCACCAGGACAGACTGGAATGTTCAAATAGCCAGTCAACTAAAAGGATTTCACAAGAGCTGTTTAAAATATATATATTCAAAGTACTACATGTACATGATAAAATAAATAATATCATAAGGGTAAAAAACCACAATCTTACCTTTTTCATTCTCAATGCCTAACCCCTCTCCCCACACATAATTGTTTTAATAATGTATGCTTATTTATTTATCTATTTATAATGTTCTGGTGTTGATCTTTTTAATTCTAATAGGGTTATATCTCTATTTTTCTCTTTTTTTTCTTTTAGATTTTATTTATTTATTTGAGAGGGGGGAGGGAGAGCATGAGGAAGAGGGAGAAGCAGACTCCCCATGAGCAGGGAGCCTTTCCTAGGGCTCGATTCCACAGCCCCGAGATCATGACTTGAGCTCAAGTCAGACGCTTAACTGACTAAGCCACCCAGTGCCCCTCTATTTTTCTTTTTATCAGTTTTAAACAATAACTTATTACTCCCTGTTGTGCATGACATTTGGTTCCCTTACAGTTTCCTCTTCCACTTTATCTACCTCCCTCTTTCCAACTGCTAATACAGCTTTAAGGTTTGTGTATTGGTTACATTTGTTGTGCTAAATAATATACCCAATGTCTATTTCTCATTTTGGCAACTTCATATGTGTTTGATAAAGACATCGTGGGCTCTGTCCTTCCCTCTTCCTCCATACCCCCTCCCATTCCACATCCCTGTATCTGTTAATGCTACTTTCCATTGTCAAAATTGATAACATTTCTGTTCTTCTCTGCAGTCATAATTAGGCCTTAAGTAGGGGTGTCTAGAGACTGACTATAAGAGTTAATAACCTATAATCTATAATGCAGGATTTATGTGATCATAATTATATAAATATCTCCACTTGTGGACCAATCTCTTTCTTTCCTGAGACATCCACCCAGCTGTGTCTGAATTTCTGCTCCCATCTGGAAAGCTTGCTCTTTAGCCACTGCCCACTTGCCTGCTGACATGCCCCTCTGCCCTTCCAGGTGAGAGTCATTGTTTCCTGGGTCTCACCAAGGAGCCTTCATCCTTCATGAAGTTTTCCATTTTGCTGGAGTTCACTCTCAATTACCTTCTTCAGAAGTATAAACTATTATTACTTACATGCTAGATATGTCCTTCTCTTCTCTGCTTGACTGGTGGTTTGGCTGGGTATAGAACCCAATAATCAAAACGATTTTGCCTCAGAACTTTGAAGACATTGTTCCATTGTCTTCCAGCATCCAGTGTTGCTAGTGAGAAGTCAAAAACCTTTCTGATTTTCATTCCCCAAAAAGCACCTGTTCTTTTCCCGTGTCATTTCTCTCAGAAGTTTCTATTTTTCCAAGAGTATCATAAATACATGTCTAAATATGGACAAAAACTGGGTTTAAGGCATTTTGATAGAAAGATCTATTTAGAAAGGGTTAGAAGCAGAAGCCATAAGCCATGCTTTGGCTTCTGAAACTCACATTGATATTAGAGAAGAAATAAGGTCTCTGACAAACTGAATTTGGAGTGTAGAGTTCAAATATAATAACCAAATAAACAAACACATCTTTTGGGGGAAATGCCAAAGTCACTAATTTTATAGTTATTTTTTTAAATGCCCTCAAAGGCTGTCAAGTGGAAGTTATCCATTCCTTATTCATGAGGTAGAAAAAAGAGGTTGGGTGAGAAGGAAAGAAAATGCCTAGATTTTTGACATTTTCTTAGATCTACCAAAAAAACAAAATTATTTGACTGCATTTTAAGAGAACGATGTATATAATCAAGAGAGCTCAAGGAAGAAAAGATGTAATGAAGCATTTCCTTAGATAGATTTTGCATAAATACCTCATCATATAGCAAATGAACCTGGATTTTAGATCATAGAGATCTGGAGGGGAATTCTGGCTCTGCCATTTTTTAAGTTATGTGACTCTTGAGCAAATTACTTGAACTCAATAAATGTTAGTTTCCTGCCTCACTTAACCCTAATGCTATTGGTTCAACATTGAGGCTTGGTGAGTTATAAATATTCTGTATCCAGTGTACTGTGATGAGGTACAAAGGATGGGTTTATAAATGTAACAGAAAGTTAAATTGGAAGTTTTGACTGATGCACCAAGATACAATTGATGCTGCATTCCAAAGAAAGTGCTAGACCATATGCAGAATTTCCAAAAGGAGAAATACAGAAGAACCAATTGCATAATCCTTGAAATCTGTCATTCCCATTGAAGATATAAAAGGGCCCTGAAAGTGGAAAGTAAGGAAGGATTTTGTGAGAAGGATTTTAGAAGATCTTTTGGGATTTGGGGACTCCTATTCTCCTAAGGAAGGTTGGTGAGCTGTGGAGACCTTGACGTGTATCTCCTACAGTGAGGAAACAAGTGACCAATGCCTAGGTTATATCTCAAGAAGCTAAAATGGCCCCTGGATGCAGGTATAGACTAATAGAGTACATGTAAGAAGCAACTACCCACCAAGGTTTGTAAACACTAAGACCTTGATGTAGAAGGCTCAGAACTGTTTAAAAAAGGATCTGATGAAGGAGTGGCTTGATAGACTGAGGAGACACAGAAGAATTATCTCCTAATTTAAATACATCTGTCTTGAGCTTTATCATGTCTATTGGCACAATCCCCTTCTTTCAGTATATATTTCTATGCTTCCCAGAGTGAACTTTGTGATATGTGATTCCATATTCACAATACATCTGCAGCGATTCTAAGTTATCATCTAATTAGAATAGTAGCTAGCATTTATTGAGAACTTTTCATGTGCCACTGTTCTGAGTGCCTCATACCTTTTAACTCATAACAGTCCCAGGAAGTAGGCAAAAATGCCTATAAAATATTGCCATCTCATGATGAAATGGAGGCAAACAGGGTAACTTGCCCACTGATTCATAACTAGGAAGTGGTAGAGCTAGGATTCAAGCCAGGTAGTCCAGCTCTGAGGCCTGAATTCTTAACCATGATGACATTTTCTCTCTAAAGCCTTGGCAAGAGCAGTTCCAAAGCAATGAGTTCCTTTCCTTCCATTTTCAGCAAATATGGCAATCTTTCATCATTCCAACTAATCTTTTTAAAGTTTAGTGCTAATTTGGAAAGCTCCTACCAAGCAAATAAAATGAAAATTTCAAACTTCATAGAATGACTTCTCAAAATGAAGGTGGTGTAGGAACGGAATGGAGGAGAAAATAAACGAGTAAATACAGTAGTTGGTGTCCAAAACTGGCCATTCATCAAGACATGTCAACAGCACCCAACTTAAGTTTGATGAGTTCAATATTTTCAGGACTAGCAGAACTTCTCATGACCTGTATAATTGAGCAGAACTTCTTGGTTAAGATGGGCCTGGGGCTGGACCTCAGCTCTCAAGGCTAAATTTCTTCATTCCATAGTTCTTCCAGGTCACTGTCAAAACCACTGGTAATTTTACACTGCAGTGATCTGTGCCTTTTCCTGGCCTGAGGATAAATAGAAAACTTAACAGTTCTGAGAGCTGTTGACACCATGTACTCAGAAACACAATCAGAAAATGTTAAAAGAAACCCTTGAAGGATGTGAATGAAGGATGTGGACATTCGCACATGGGAACTCCCCACGTGGTGCCAGCCTTGCTCCCCAGCTCTGTAGCCAAAAAAAAAAAAAAAAAAAAAAGGTCAGAGAGGGAGCCAGGGTGTACGCCTGAGGCTTTAATAGAACACAATAAAGGATGAGCACTTCTAGCAAGGCTTTAAATGCCCATTCATTGATAAGCAGAGGATTCTGGGGTGCTCAAGAAAGGTGGCATTACATTCAGACAAGGGATGCCTTTGGGGTGATTAGGAAAATCCAATTTCTCCCTAACCACTGTCAAAAGTGGTCGTTTGCTCTCCTATTTGACAAAAACACCCTGAGGCATTTTTAAAGTCATTTTCCCCTTTATATAGCCCACCCAACCTAAGCTCACACACTTACAGAATAGCAAAAGAGGTGCGGATGTTTTCTGAAGCCTTGGCTACTTGGTCTGACAACAGGACTGCTTGTTTGACCTGAGAACAGGTACTACCTTGTGATCTCTGTCAGTAAGAGCAATAAGGAAAAGTTAAGAAAAGGGAAGGAAGGGGTGGCTTGAGGTAGAGAGAAAGTGAGCTATAAATCCTGGCTTTGAAACATACACTAAACAGGTGCACGAGGGCTCAGACCTAAATCCACTCCAGCCCTGGACCCTACTCCAGTACTCTCATATCAATATATCTGGAGTCTTTCCCTCTTTAAGTACAATGAAAGACATTTTTAGTTTTTTCTTTCAGAATTACAAGAGTCTCAGGATGTTTCTTATTTGCCAGGGATAGATGTAGACAGCAGCATTCTCAATTTAATTATTACTCACTCAAAATACATGGCTTTCATTCTTTCCTTCACTCACTCAAAATATAAACAGCAAGTGCTGATCTAGGTACAGGAAATTATCTGTGAATCTCCTGTGCTTAGTCCATGGGAAAATGAGGGATGTGTAATATGTTACATGTGAAGGCAATAACAGAAGTATGTGCTTGATATAGTGAGTGCGGAGAGGACAGGGTAATTAAATAATGGGGACAGGACTCAGGACCCAAAGTATTCTGATAAATAATGACTTAGAAGGAAAAACAGGAAGGGTCTAAGGTTTTCCCTCATTAACATAAGGATTTAGGATTTGGTGCATACTCATCTGAGCCCTCAACCTGCTGTCAACATGGGTTTCGTAGGTCTTCCACTAAGCCCTTGGATTCAGATGCAATGTGAGTCTCAGGAACAGGGAAAGGGGCTGTTGAAGCTATTTTGCAGAGTTAAAGAAATCAACAATGGGACTATGAGCAATGGCCTTTGACAAGTTCTCGTGTTCAGCTCAAGTGCAAGGGAATGTGTTACTCTAGTGGAGAACAACACACCTGCCAAGGGTCCATCCTAGGTGAGACACGGTGAGGGAGGACTTCTGGGCTTGGCGATGTGCACACTGAACTCTGCTCCACAGCAAGCGGAGCCATGGATAGGATTCTACTGCAGCAGCTGAAAAGGGATGATTAAGAGGCAGCATAAGTCGCATGGATCCTGTCCTAGCATTATGCTTTCTGAAGATAATGATGATGAACGAAATGACGAATGAGCTATGATATTCCTATAAAAACCCTCCTGTCCTCTCTAGCCTTCTTTTCTTCTCCTATTCTCTTTCCTGTCTCTAAATCCATTTCTCTAACTCTTTGATGATTCAGACCCCTTTTCCTTTAAAGACAACCTGAAAATGTCCTCCACATTGGCTCCAGAGCCACCTGAAGCCTGTCTCCCTTGCTAATGACGATGCCTGCCCAGCTGACACAAGCCATTTTTACATGGAGTATTTGATGGTTCTGTGTTTTGTTCTGATGATTGTTAGCTCTTTTGGTTCATTGGTGTTGGAAATAAATCACATCTAACCTCTTTTGTACTAAAATTAACTGTCTCCTTGGACTGATTATCTTGCCCTTGGTCTCTGTGGAGTTGCACCCACAGGATCTTCAACGTGCCTGGCAGCCCGAATGGTTCACTGAAGTTACGTGTTAGGGGCAGCAAGGTTGGCTTTCCCAAGCTCTGGTCAAGAGCACTCTGGCTCTCATAAAAACTGCAGAAAATGATTCAGTAAAGTTCAGAAACAAAGCAGGAAACAGAACCCCTCTCACATATATGTGTAGCAAAGGCTCTGGTGGAGCAGGAAACTAGAGTATTTTGAACATGTTCATCTGTCTAGTTACTAAATGGGTTTACTTTTCTCAACAGTATATTATAATTCCCCTTTGGAACTTGTCAGAAATATTTTTTTTTCCTGGTAAAATTGCTTTCCTTAAAGAAAAAAGAACACAATTCAAGCACAAAATAGACAAAAATCATAAATCTTATCATTTTTAAGCCTGGTAAACAGGTAAAGCCTTGGCCACAATTTAACGCATAAGCAAAGGTTCTTTTTCAGAGGGTAGGGAAGGTGGTCTGCAAAAAGAGAAAAAATAGTTTGACAGCCTCAACAGGGGAGGAAGTGGGACATAAGTGATGTCAACTGACAAGCAGCTCCTCCATTCCTAATTTCAAATGCTGACTAAACTAAACCAATATGCACTGCTTAGCACCTGAAATGGTCACCCCTGTTGTGGAGGTAAGGACAACCACGTGCTGGCCCGAATTTTCTTCTTCCCCATTTCCTACACCATTTGGATGTTCCACCAACCTCTCAGATTTGTCTCCCAGTTCATTCTCTGGCTCTTTCTGTACTTTCTTGATTCTAAATGTGGACTCTCAAATTGAATTCAGCATGATCAAAATCCTAGAACCATTAAAAAAATGTTTAAACTTCTTTCTTTTCCTGATTTCCCGATTCCTACTAATAGCCATGCCATTCTGCTACACATATATGCTTGAGACCTGAGTAACAAACATTAGCCCCACCCCTGCAGAGCACTCTGATTCAGTAGTCTACATTATGACCCTCTCCTGCTGAAAAGTCTACCCATGCTTCCTTTTCAGCTCTTATATGACAATGTTCCAATTGCTCCTTTACGATTCCAGTTTACTCAGATGTTAAAAGGCCTCTATCATAAACCAGCTTCTCACTATTGAAGGAAGCCTCAGCTCTAGCCATGCCTGTCCCCCAAAGGCATCTAGCTCATTGCTACTTCCAAGTCTTTGTTCATGCTTTGCCCTCCATCCCAAATGCCTCATCCTTCTCTCCATGTATTTAAACCCTTCCTGTTTATCATAGTTTAGCTCAAGATCCACCTCATCTATGAAGCTTTTGGGGCCACTCAAGTTTATGGTGGTCTCCCTTTCCCCCTGAGCATCTATGGCAATTACACTCAGCACTACTCATTTGGCATTTAGCATTTCCTCTCTTGTATTACCATTAATCCAGCAGACATTTTTGAGCACCTACTACTGTCTCTGCTATGACAAGCTCTGCGGTATTTGCTGTTCATAAAAGGCTAATAAGAGACAAGAAGTATAAAGGAGAAGTGAGGATGGGCAGAAAAAGTAGATCCAAGAGAAGGAATCTTTTAAATAAAAGAAATGTGAGTATATCCTGCACCATAGGAAGGAGAGCCACTTATAAGTTGTTATGTCTTGACTCCAAGCCCACCCTTTTACCCTCCACTTTGTGGTGCTGGGCTGGGACTCTGCAAATATCATTTGTGCTTTGCCAGTTGACTTCCTGTGAAGCCCTGTTAATAGGGAATGCTAGATGAACATAAAGGTGGGAGGAGGAAGAAGGGCCTTGTTCCTTCCTGTCTACTACCTGTTGCTTCCTGTGGGCTTCCTGTCTGTCTATGGTTCCCACAAGCATCACCCCAGCCATATTTCTTCACTCTCTTATTGGAAGTTACTTGTGGTAGCAGCAGCTGAGTCCAGTTTGAAGTCTTTCCAACTCAAAGAAAAACTAGGACATTTGACAAATTCTCTCTGCACCCCCTTTCCTCTTCCCCGAGACACCACTACATGCCAACTGGGGTGTACTTTCCTCCTCAGAGTCTGGATTCCAGTCTTTTTCTAATGAGAAACATCAGCACCAACTAAACATCACCTTCTCCTTGGAGGTCTTACTTGTACCTCCTTGGACTCCTCCTTTAAGCTTCTAAATTTTAATAATTATAGTCTCTTCTTTTTCTTCCCTCAGCCCTCAGGGTGCTAAATGCTTCCTCCTCTCATGATATTTTCTAGTCCCCTTTGTACTCTTTCAGTTATCTAGGTTACACTTTTTTTATACTAAATTCTCTCAATTTGATAACTAGAATGGTTTCTATTTCCTGACTAGGACCTAACTGATACAGAAGGAACTAGTTTAGGGGCATAGATTAATGTAATACAAAGTAATGTCACCAAAAAACCAAGAGATACATTAAATATTCAAACAGTTTTTTTAAAAAAAAGGGGAAAGTAAGGGAACTAGAGGAATAAAATTCTGAGGGGGCAAATTACATCTAGTTCTACCACTAATTACATTAAATGTTAATGATACAAAATGCTCAATAAAAATGCAGAAATGATCAGAATTGATTTTTTTAAATGCAAAATCCTACAACAATTTACTCTATAAGAGACACTTTAAATATGATAATACACATAGGTTGAAAATAAATGGATGAGGGATCCCTGGGTGGCGCAGCGGTTTGGCACCTGCCTTTGGCCCAGGGCGCGATCCTGGAGACCCGGGATCGAATCCCACGTCGGGCTCCCGGTGCATGGAGCCTGCTTCTCCCTCTGCCTGTGTCTCTGCCTCTCTCTCTCTATCTCTCTGTGACTATCATAAATAAAAAAAAAAAAAAAGAAAAAGAAAATAAATGGATGAAAAAGGGATATATAACACAAACAGTAAGCATGGAAAGACTGGAGTGGCTATATTAATAACAGACAAAAAAGGCTTCAAGGCAGAGCATATTAAAGGTAAACAAGGCCAGTTTATAATGCATGCAGAGTAAATCATCAGAAAGAGAAAATAATCATAAATTTATAGTATATAACAGCACTTAAAAATATATGAAGCAAAAAAATGACAGAATTAAGGGAAGAAACACACAACCACAATCATGGGAGATTTAAACGTCCTCTCTCAACAATTCATAGACCTAAAAAAAAATCATTATATAAATAGAGAGTCTGAATAATACTATAAATGTGACCTAATTGATATTTATACAATGCATCAACCAACAACTTTTTTTCAAGTGCAATTGTATATTCATCCAGAGAGTACATATGCTAGGCCATAAAAAAAAAAATCCAAAAAATTTAAGAGTCAAACACCATGGTAATAGCAGAGAATTAAATTGACATGCAATTTGAACTCAGCCCCAGATAGTAAAGCAGTAACAACACCATCAATAACATTACCAACCACCCTTCCCACACAAAAAAATCCACACCAAAATACATTACTCTGAATGTTCAGAATCTCTGGGATATAATGGGGTGTCAAATTAAGGAGCAAGTCACAGAAGCTTCTAGATGGAGAAAATTAGGCTCCTTATAAAGAAAGTAACCCAACTGACATCAGACTCATCAATAGCAATACCAGATTTTGGAAGAATGGGGCAATGTCTTAAAACTTTAAGCGACAATTACTTTCAGTTTAAAATTCTATTCCCAGTCTGTCAGTCATGTGGAGGAAGAATAAAGACATTTTAGACATGCAAAAACTAAAACCTTATAATGCTTTAGAAAGTTATCAGAAAACATACCTCAACAATAAAAGAATTAATCCCAAAAAAGGAAGAAGAAAGAAGACATAAAATCAAGGAAACAGGTCGAAAGGAGACAAAGACATCATATAATGACACCTGTGTCAGCAAGAAAAAAAATCTACACTGGAGCAAGAGAAAAAAGTTTCTGAGAGAAGTTGTCTAGAAAACTTAAGAGCTGCTTTACATGAGTTCATGCACAAAAATTTGTATTTATAGTACAGATATTGGAACATTTGGAAAATTAATCATAGATGAGTGTAGAAAGAGACATAAGAAAAAAATGAAGCTATTTTCATTTCCAAGAGAAACAGAGGGCAGGAAAAGGAAGGAAACACAGTTGTAATGCGCTACTTGGCTCATCATTGAACAATAGTTGCATGTGAATAATAAATTAAAATTATTTTATTTAAACAAGTATGTGAAGGGGAAAGAGGCATGGAGTTAAATTTTTCTCTGCTCTGACAAAAATACAGTAAAATATTTCTAAAATTTATCAGTCAAGAAATAAGCATATTATTTAGATTAAATGAGTTAACAGCACTTAGAACAGTGACTGTTACCTGGTAAGCAATACTGGCTATTATTAGAAATATGAAATTAAATATCAGGGGAAAAAGCTAGAAGAATTGAGAGTGGTTGTCTCTTGGGCATAGTATTCAAAATGAGAAGTAAAACTATTCTGGTTCATTAGAAGCTTTTTGGAATTACATAACTTTTAAAATAATACACATGCATTACTTTTATAAAATAAAAATTAATAATAAAACAGCTGTGTTATAGAATAAATATAAACCAAAATGTGAAGGCATTGTAAATGAGGAAGTAAAAGGTGATTTATAAGTATGGTGAATGTAAATTTTAAGGAACAAAGTGTATATTGTAAAAAAAAAAAAAAAAGCCATATTAAGCTCTTTCATACACTTTTGAGTTAAAAAATAAAGAATTTTAAAAAAATCAATTATACCCCAAACCAAGAAATCTTTCCATAAACAAACAAACAAAACAAAGCAGAGAGGCTTCTCTAAAAAGAGATACTGAAAACAAGAGAAACAGATGGGAAACCAGGGTGATAAGTGAAAACTAAAACTGGAATTCCAAGGCACAGCATGGGCACAAGTCACCCAGATGAAGCTAGAAGTCAGGATAGTGCTTTACAGTCATTAATAGCTGACAAAATATGTCTATCCATCAGCCCAAGACCACAGGAAAAAAAAAATTCTCCTGCCCATAAGCAGGAGTAAGCACTGGGTTCTTATTCTAGAACTAAAACCCTACCCTACTCTGCATCCAGGGGAAGAACCTAGAATTATACCTTTTTGGTATTTTTACCTATAATCAATACTTAGGTTTACCAACATGTCTTACAAATTTTTTTCCATACATTTGCTTCTTCTTTCATGGTTGTGTTTTTTGTTGTTGTTTTTTTTTGTTTGTTTGTTTTTGTTTTTGTTTTGTTTTTTTTTACCAAATACATCTTTTAGTAGTTACTTTTTTTTTTTTTAAGAAAGAGTTTGTGGTTAATAATTTTGTTTGAATCCCACTGTTGATTGCTAGTTTGTACAGAATTCTAGACTCCTAGTATTTTCCTTTGCCTCTTTGAAAGTTATTCCATAGATGTCTTATAGTCATTGTTGCCAATGACAGGTCTGTTGTCAATATGATTATCATTCTTTTATAAGTTGTCTCTCTTTTTAAAGTTTTCTTTATTTTTTATATTATGCACTTTTGATATGCACTATGATGTATCTAGGTGGGGATTTTTAAACCGTTGCCCTTCTTGGCACTTCATGGACTCAGTGCCAGAATTCAGAATTGATAGCAGGTGTTCAGCCTTTTCCAAACACCTGTGTCAGGGTGGCAGCAGGGGACACGCTAAAAACACAGCCATCTTATAGGGCACATTAGGCATGCCCACCAAAACTGTCTTCTACAAATAGGTGTGGCCCCACTGTTTCAGGAAAGAATGGGAACAGAGTCTAACACACGTGAGATGAAGGCCAGTACTGGAAGCTCAACCTAAAACCAGACAGTGTAAGCAATAAGTCAAATTATTAGTCAAGATTGCTCCAGGTTCTCAACCAATGGAAGGAATGGATGAAGTTGGAGGTTGGGAGTAGAAAGGGTTTAACAAGACTTGTAAGAGAAACTCTCACAAGGGAAAGTAAAGCCCAGGAAAGGGCTTAGGACCAGGAGGGAATGTAGTGTCAACTGGTGGATGACTCACTGCGGCTTTCAGGGAGGGAGGAAGGGGGCAAGGGAGAAAGGCAAGAGGTGGCCAGAAGGAACAGGAATGTCATGGCTGGAGGCTTTAAAGGCTGAGCAGTTCTGCATGTAACAAGAGAAAAAGGTTGTCCAGGTGGAATAGAGTGAAAAGCATTAGAGCAGAGGAAGTCAAAGAGCTGTGTGTCATAGGTGCTGGCAGGAGACTGGGTGAAAAGAGATGCTGAGAGTAGGCTGCTAGGGTGCTCAATGACCCCGAGAGGCACAAGGGAGATGATGGAAGACAGAGCCAAGAAGAGTGGTGAATAGAACCATGACGCTGACACAAACCTGATTCAATGGCTCCCGCCTCTTTCAGGGTGAACTTCTAACAGCGCCCCCGTGCCCCGACCCTGGCACATAAGATGGTACTTCACTTCCATCTCACCTCCCACCACTTTCCCTCCGGCTCTTCACTCTTCTCTTGAGCTACTTCCATCCGCGCATGCTGACTCTCCAACCTGGAATTTCCTTTCCCTCTGCCTTTGCCCAGCTGACTCTTGCTCAGTTTTCAGAGTCAAGCCCAAGAGTCATCTCCCCTGGAAAACCTTCCCCAAGTGAGTTCCCAGCCTGAACTGAACGTCTCCCCCACAGCCCTCCCCGCTCCTGTTGCATGCTAGGCCCCTCTGCCACAGTATTTACCACACCAGTAAGGGTGTGGCTGCATCCCACATATTTTGGTGTCCCCAATACCTATTAGGGCTCCTGGTATCTAAGAGACTCTCAATATATACTTTTTAAAGCATATGCATGAATTCCAGGAAGTTGGAAAGAAATTGGGTCACCACTATTAAGGTGAGGAAATCAAAGAAACAATATCAACAAGTATCTCCAAGTGACCTCCAGTAACACGGAGAATCAATACAGTACAGTGCCAGTAGTGAGGAGGGGAGTGAGCACAGGGAGTGAGGGCTGCTGGGAAGGGTATCACATTGACTGATGTGATTGAGATGAGACAAGGAAGAGACCTCACTAGATTTGTTTGTACCGTGCATGTGATCCTGGCTTACAGGAACAAGAAAGAAAGGAACAGAGAGGCCAGCAACACCTGGCTGTCCACTATACGTCATCTCATGTCATCTGCACACTAGGCCCCCAGGATGGAAACTGACATCCCCATTTTACTGGAAAGCCAGCATCAACGTTCACCATGGAGTCTAAGTGCAAAGTCATTGTAAGTCTGTTACCCTTCCTTCCCAGGTGTAGTGAGATCAGCTGATGACGTCAGGCTTACACTTCCTCGAGCAGGAAACTCATACAGACTCCTACAAAGGCAAAGGGTCTTGCCTTTTGGGTCTTCATATATCCTAGAGCACCTAGTATGCGTTACAGACTTGTGAGGACTCAATATGTGTTTGTTGATGGAATGAATGAATGAATGAGCAAATGAACGAGTCAGTGAATGGATGAAAGCTGAACTGCAGGAAGTGTAAGGATCAGGCCCTGTCAGTACTTAGCATGCATTATTTTATTTAACCCTCCTGACATCCATAATTACCCTCCATTTTACAGATGATTAAACCGAGGCTGAGAAAGCTTAAGAAATTTACCCAAGGTCACACAGCTCGTAAGTGACAGAGCAAAAGTTTCCCCAGGCCTTTCTGCCTCAGAACCCCCACTCTTAACTACTCTGCTACGTTGTCTCTCAATGAATGAATTCCTCTGAATTAGTGGATTTCTCTGGAGATCTCAGCTTCCCCGTATGAAGACAGATGGTCCTTGATGTCAGGACCATGGTGATGTCACCACTAGGGGAAAAAAAAAAAAGGCACAAAACATGGGGAGGTGAGGGTGATTAGTTCAAAATGTAGAAAATCTAAAAATACGTTGGCTTTACTTTTAGATATTTGTCCGACAGGGGTGGGACAACCTTAATTAGTGTAATAGGACAATAGGAATTAAATTGGCTTCGTCACAAGACTTTTACAGGATGACACAGACGGTCACCCAACTTCAAAGATTTGGAAAGATGTTCCTGCTAACACTGGAGAATAGAAACCTGTTTTTCATCAACTAGGCTGGCCTGACAAATTAAGTCTGTGGAGTCATTAGATTAAGATAAGAGCTTATCTCCTAGGCTGACATTTATTCAGAGGTTTTTATACTGCTCAGCTAGTAATTAGTGCTGTTGAATTTTTAACACTGCTTTGTCCAGTCATTCAAAAATTTTAGAGGTGTGTTTGCTTCTCCTGTGTATGTTTTCGGTTATTAAAAATAGAAGAGGAATCCAAGTGAATTGCTCTAGAAGGTTTGAATAATTCTTCCAAAAGTTATTCTACAGTGAAACATGCAGCTTAATGACTTATTTGCAGAAGACAGGAGCAGTTCTCCCAAATTGATAAATGTGGAATAAGGAGTTGCCTTTTACTGTGGGATCTATAATTTATTTCAAGGCATACATATTATAAGTTTATTATGTTCTAGTGGAATCATTAAAACTGTGATCACATGCAATAACGGTTTCCTGCTGCTTCACACCCCCAATTCAGCAAATATACTATAGATTCAGGGAAGAGCTCAGAGCTGTGGGGTTTTTGTTTTGTTTTGTTTTTGGTTTCTTTCCTATGGTTGATTTGACTGTGAAGGTTATTTTTCCAGTTTTCTTGTAGTTATAATAACAACTTGATGACTCTAGAATAAACTAATACAGTAATCCCGCACGAGTATCTCGACAGTCGGTCCAACAACCAATGCACACGTTTTTCAAATGCTTGGTTTGCAAGATTCCAAGTTCTATGTTGAAATACGAATTAGTTTTGTTTTGATTTTTTTTGAAATACTAATTAGTAATCAGACAGGTAAGACCCCTGGTTTTAAGAGAGTTCATCACGTGGCTAAAGTTGCATCCTGTTACCATCACATCATTTATTTTGTCCTAAGTGGGACATCTCTCAGCACTCGACATACTGCATTTGCCACTTTAAAAAATACAACGTGGCAGAGAGAATTCCACAGGGATAAGTCAAAGTATTTGACTGTACTCGTTCACCTTAACAGCAGCCTCCAGGAAGCCTCAGAGAAAACTCTACATACTTCAGAGATTCACTTTGGAAGGTGAGTTCTCTTTCATTAAAATGTGGCCTGTGTAATCTAGTAGTGAACAAACTTCAGTTAAAGTCGCTTGCTAATCAGCCTCTGGGTGCACCTACCTTCACGCAAACACCCTGCCGCTGTCTCAGAAAGCGTTTGAAAATCCTCGCATCGGTCATGGCACACAATCACCCTTCCTCAAGGATGCAGTTTATCTCACCAAGTAAATCCAACTATACTCTTGGCACCCCTGGAATGTACCGGAGGGAGCACTTTGCCGCTTCGACAAGCCATTGAGCCTCAGTTTCCTTAACTGAAAAACACAGGATCGTCTTTAAGTAGACCTGCCAGGGTCCCTGCATCTCAGATCGGTGATCTGACCTCCAAAGTGGAGGAATCCTGAGAGGCCAGAGAAAAGTAGTAAAGGAGATAGATTCACCTGAGTTTAGATTCACCTGAGGAAACTAGAGATTAAGTTCAAAATAGTAAAACAGGAACTCTTACATTATGTGATTCTACTTTGTCACAGAAGTCACGGTAGACCTGTTGGATAAATGAATGAATGAGTGAGTGAACGAGTGAACTGATCGAGGGGTAGCATGGGATATTGGGATTCGGAGTCAGACACACCTGTATTCAATTCCGACCTCTGCCGTATACTTGCTCTGTGCTCGTGGAAAATACTTAAACCTTCCTGGATCTGCTTCTTCACTAGTCAATCAAGCAAAAACAAGCAGCCCACAAGGTTGTCGGTAGGATGAACCAAAGCCTACAGGAGCACAAGATAGGGGCTCAAAATAGATGTGTTTTCATTTCTTCCCCTCTCCCCCCACCCAGGTTGTTTTGTTTGGTTTGGTTCCATTTTGCTTTTTGTTTGTTGGCTTGGTTTTTATTCTCTGGCCCCACATGCGCGAGGTTGTAAAAACGTGACCATCCAGCTTCCAAATTCACGTGCTCGCAACTACCACCGGCACATTTGGTATGCGTTATGATTACCTTTAATGTGTAATGACAAAAGAAGAGGAGAAGAAAGAGCATAAAGCTTCTCTTCCAGCTCCCCATGGGTAATCAGGCCAGGGGAAGGTAGGCGGCATTCAGTGTGTTTACAACCCACTCCATCTCAGTCCTCAGCCTTCGTTAACTCATCCACCCCCACCCCCAGCTTGCCGAAGAGCAACATGTAATTAGAGCACTAACGAGGTCATTTAGCAGAAACCATGGGTAGGGAGTAATGAATGTGCTATCAGGCTCGGAGAACAGCTTGGGCAAAAATCCAAACAGTCCATGTTCAACTCTGATGAGCCGACCTAAACTTGGAAAACAGAGCTTGGAAAAAGGTTAATAATAGGACATCAAAACTGAAAGCCGCCCCTCCAGAGAGACCCAGAGCAATATCTGGAGCACAACCCTCCAGGAGCCGGGCTGTGCAGGTAGTAGGCTTGGCAGGAGGAGAAGCTGGGTGGCACCCAGGACCTGGCAAGACAGCTTAGGTGCTTCGGTGCCATGATTGGGGGCCTGGACAAGACAAAACCTGAAGGGACTTCGGAGGTCACCTAATTCCATCTCCCCATTTTACAGATGAGTTTGGAGTGCTCCGGAGAGCTGCATTGGCTGGACCAGCCAATTAGAAACTGACTCAGTCTTACAACCGAGGCCTCCAGATGAACAGGGAGGTGTTTGATTCACCAGTCCGTGCTGTCCAAGGAGAGCACGGTGACATTTAGAAGACCATTTGGACAGGGTACAATGAGGCTTTAAGTGGGGCCAGTTTTACTTGGACCACTTCTAGAGTAATTAAGTCCCAGAAGAATAAACCATCCATTCACCAGTTCGCATTTGGAATTAGCACTCCTAATTGAGTTGCAACTGCTAGCATTGCTGTAGCTTTCAACTGTATAGAAAAGGAAGTAGGGGAACACAAACCCAAAGACGCCAAATATCTCCAAATCCTTCACCCGCTGATTCCCAAGCTAGGCCTGTGCCCCAACCCCACACCCCGTACCTCTCAGCTCACGGAGGTGGGAGGTGTTGCCTTCGTCTCTGCAGACACCAAGCACTGCCAGAAAGCAGGTTAAACCCAGGGCCACAAGCTATACAACTCTTTTCTTTAGAGTTTATAGATGTTGTTGACGTGAATTTTTTAAATTACTGTGAAAGGATTTTCCCAGTGTGTTCTCCCCCTACAATTAATAGATATTAAAAGTACAACCATGGTCATATAGAGGGTTCTATGAAGGTTTTTTAATATTAAAAAAGAATTTCCGGGGGATCCCTGGGTGGCTCAGCTGTTTAGCATCTGCCTTTGGCCCAGGGCGCGATCCTGGAGACCCGGGATCGAATCCCACGTTGGGCTCCCGGCATGGAGCCTGCTTCTCCCTCACCTGTGTCTCTGGCTCTGTGTGTGTGTGTGTGTGTGTGTGTCTATCATAAATAAATAAATAAATAAATAAATAAATAAATAAATAAATCTTAAAAAAAAAAAAAAAGAATTTCCATGGTCAAAAAGGTAGGGAAACTCTGTTCTGACCCTTTGCTCCAGATATTTGAGATGTATCCCTACATATTGCTGTTTTTAACAGCATCCTTTTTATTTTATTTTTTTTTTATTTATTTATTTTTTAACAGCATCCTTTTTAAACGCGTGCTCTACATATTCTCAAGTAGAGAAGAAAAAGACTTAGTCACTATCAATACTCAAAGTGTCAAGTACTGAAGTATTAAATTTCACAGGATGGATTTTGTTCCAAGGATTACTGTTATTTCAACTAGCATTTACTAAGCACGTACCACATACACAGCGCTACTAAGGGGTTTGGGAAGAGTGAGATAGAGGATACAATCTCCGTCTTGAGAAACCTACTGTGGATTTGGGCAGGCCCAACGTGCCTACAGAGATAGTGATGAACAGTCATAAGAAAATATATGGCAAATTCTAGAAGTTTCTTACCTCCCAGTAAATACATTTTTGTCTTTCATTTAAAATGGTTACTGAAGAGAGTAGCTTTGACGTGGCCTCTGGAACCAGGAGGCATTTATTTATTTGCTCTTTTGATAGGTGTCGTGCCTCTCTGGGAACACTCTTCTCAGAACAGCCTCTCCATACAACTGGGTTTTCCCAAGAATTATCCCCCAGAAGTCAAGTTTTCCCCCACGGGTTCTTTTCCTATTTCCTGGGCATTTTATACTGTGCACACCCGGATCCCACACACATGCCCGCTTTGTTCTCCCACAGCCAATAGGAAGCAGGGAGAAAATCTGCCTGACAGGGGATGGTAAGTCTCAGTAGTATGGTACGGTGCCAAAAATAATGTGAGGGTGATAACCGTGCCTGAGGGATGGGGGACTGGGAGGGCAGATCTCATTCCCTTAACACAGTCTTCCTTGTTTGACTTTGAAAACAATATCGTGATAAGAGGAAGCTCTTCAAAGCTCCAGATTACCAACCAATTCAGGCCTCCTTATAAAACAGTATGGGACACAGTTTCATGGCCACAGATGCCACCCAGTTGTTTAACACCGAGGACTTAGCAAGAAGTTTGCCTCCCCTTCGCCCCTCCTCATTGTAGGAGAACCTCGCAGAGGCTGATGACGCTCTGGTGGGGTGAGAGCCTGCTGGACTGGAATCCAGGCTCTAGGATGGGCAGCCCCTGGCTCCAGGTCTAGCTCGGGAACTTCCGCGCTGTGTGGCTTTGAGCAAGCGGCTTACCCTCTCTGAACTCCATTCTTCTTACTGAAAAACACACCTACTAACGGTATATACTGTATAGGGCTATCGTGAAGGTTAAATGTGATGAAAGATCTCAAGACACCTGAAGCCTAGTGGGTGCACCACGGATGTTAGTTATTGTGTTTCCGGAGCAAAGTTCCAAATCGCTCTTCTTTAGGGGAGGAAAAGGAAAGAAGCCACCCTGTTGTCAGGATGCAACAGCCGGTGCTAGGAACGAAGGCAACCACATCAGGGGAGCGTGCCACCCATCCTCGGAGTCCATAGATGTACTTTATGGATACAGCAATTTGCATCTTGTCAAATGTTCCCTAATGTGTCGCAAAAATCCCCAAATGTCAAATTAGTGAGTAATCTGTACGGTCCTGCAGATCTTGTTATCCTCTTTGCCTGACTCATAACATATTTTGGGCGTCCCAGACACCAGTTCAAGTAAATGTTAGTAAATAAGGAAAATCACATCTCCCCTCAGAAGGCTCTGAAATCAGTACCAGCTTCTGCTTGCAAAGAAAGAATATAAACCTTGAAGGCCAGAGAGTGACATGGATTTCTTACGGCTGATTAAGCTGTCACCAATAACTATATACCTGGCATTGACCATATGCCCCATCCTGAGACAGGCCGGAGGTGCGGGCAGGAGGGCAGGGATAGGGTTGCAAATCTCAGTCACTTACTGGGTACTAGCCACTTGGCTTCATCTACTTCTTCTCATTCTATCTTCTACAAATTCCTTGTTATTTATTTAGCAAATACTAAAATCGTACTTGCTGAGTGTGTTGGGCCTACTTCTTGGACGGAGCTCTCCGTACAAATGGATTACAAATGTTTTACAACCTTATAGCACCTCAGTGAGGAAGGCACCATCGGCATCCCACTTCACAGATTGGGAAACAGAGGCCTGGGAGGTAAGGCCACACAGTTAATGGCAGACTTCCAGTAGAAAGCCAGTCTGGCTCCAGCACCTATACTCTTCACCGTTAAATACGGCCTTACCAGGTAGGCACCACGAAAAATCCCCATTTTACAGACAAGGAAAGCGAGGCTCGGGAAAGTGAAGCAACACTACCCAAGACAACATACAGCCACTGGGTGGTGATAGAGCTGGAGTTCATATAACCCTACCCTGGACCAGCAGGTTATAACTTACACGGAGGCTAAGAAAAAAGTCGTGCCTAAAGAAGTTTCTACTTCTGCCGACCAGGCATCGAAAAAGATCGAGACCAATAAATGCAACAAATGCCAAAGAGCTCCGCCCGTACAGGTTCATTAATATTACAATAAATTAGTAGCCATGGCTCTTAACTGTGAGAGTGAGAGAAGCACTTCTCAAAACAGGGCTGAAGACTGCCCCGGAAAATGCCTCTCTGGTTTTTGTGTTTGTTTTTTTTTTTTTTCTTTTTTTTCAGTTTCCCTGACTTGAAGAAAATTGATATGAACCCAAGTTGCTGAAACTGCAAGATATATATTTATACGCTTTCTCTATAATGTGTGCCTAAACCTTGTTTTTTTCACTCTGTTAACTTTTCAAAAACTGTTAAGAAGAAGAGTGACAAGATGCTGGCGAGAGGGGCAGGAGAGGGAGGCAGGGAGGGGCAGCGGATGATACGCCAAGCGCAGTGATTTTCCTGAGAGAGGTTCGTCTCCTGCTTCGGGCTCCTGCGGTCCCTCTGGGGCGAGGCAAGGACAGGAGCCCAGTGACCCCTGGCCTGAAGTTGCCAAGACCATGGCAGTAAGAATCTTGGTTTTATGGGCTGCTGTTAGAAGAAGACTCTAATGAAGATTTTTGGACAACAACTGGATCTAGCAGCTGGACAATACTAGGGACTACGGAGATTTAACTGTAAACTCTTGCACATGAAGCACAAATGTTGGAAAAATCTTGCACACTGTTACCCCCTTCAAGAAAGGGCCCCTGGTTTCCTACTGCATCTCCCGTGCAGGGTCCCATACCCTGGCTGCCACCAGCCACCCGACAGACCAGAAGAGATTGCTTCCCTTCGGCCTCTGGACCCCCTCCCCATCCCTGGTGCTCCGCCAGCGTGAAGGCCCGAGAACTCTACACCCCATCCACCCAGGTCCCCTGCCCCCTTCTGGACTCCACGCTTAGCTCCCCAACATCTCCAAGCCCCATTGCCCACACCCTCAACAGCCCTCCCACCCAAGCATGTTTCTCCCTTCCTACCGTCCCTAAGTCCCCACCGCTTCTTCCCCAGCTCCTCGCTTGTCCTGCTGCTGCCAGTCCTGCCTGCTTGGATCACCATCCACATGGCAGCTACACAGAAATCCGATTGTGTCATCAGAAACTCACTGCCCCGAGGACTCAGTCCAATCTCCTTGGCTTGGTCGACAAGCCTTTCATGTGACCTGGCCCCCATCGTCCCTTCAGTCCCATCTCTCCCACCATCACACTGTGCTCTATTCCCTCTGGTGTTGCAGATCCTTAAACACAAGCTCTGCCTCCTCGTCACCCTTCTCCCTCCCAGGCCTTCTGCAGTTCGGGATGAGCTGTTGCCTCCTCTTCCAGGCCCGACTCCTCCCTGTGCAGCTCAGCCGCCCCACCTCGGGCCCTGGCCGGCATGGTCAAGGTGCGCCGAAACTCTCCCTTACAGAGAAAACCCACATCAGATGGCTGAGTGACACTGATGATCCTTTAAAAACATAAATGAGGGACGCCTGGGTGGCTCAGCAGTGGAGCATCTGCCTTCAGCTCAGGTCGTGATCCCGGGGTCCTGGGATTGAGTCCCACATCAGGTTCCCTGCATGGAGCCTGCTTCTCCCTCTGCCTGTGTCTCTGCCTCTCTCTCTGTCTCTCATGAGTAAATGAATAAAATCATAAATAAGTAAGTAAGTAAATAAGTAAATAAATAGGATCACATCATTCCGCTCCTAAAAACTCTAATTTGCGCTTGGAGCAAAGTTGAAACATCCCACTGTCCACAAGGCCCTACTAAATCCAGCCCCTGCCTACCCCTCCCACCTGCTCCCCTCGTTCATGCTGTTCCAGCCGCACTGACCTCTCTCTTCCCCAAAGCACGCCCGCACTGTTCCAGCCGCAGGGCCTTTGCTCTGGCCATGGCCTCTCCCCGGACTACTCTATCTCAACTCTGCATATGGCTCAGGTTTCAGCCCAAGTTACCTTGTCAGAGAATCCTTCCCTGACCACTCACCACAGGAACTCCCCACGTAAGTTCCACTGTCTTTGTAGCAAGTACTGCTATGTACAATCAGCTTGTTCCTGCTTTCCCAAGTTGATGGAGGGGGTTCCCCGACTCAAACATTGGCTCCATAGGAGCAGGGCTCTTTTCTGGGTCATTCTCGGCTGTTTCTCCAGTGCCTAGAAAAGGGTTTGACAGTAGCAGGTGCTCAGCAAATATCTGTTGAATGAATCAATTGATGAATGAATGAGAAGAGATCAGGGGGAAAGTTGGAGGACTAAGAGAGCCGGTGAGTGACTTTGCAAATACATTCCCTTGAGTGCTTTGTAGCCTGAGTTTCTTGCAGAAACTCTAAGATCCTCTTGACAACACCACTGAGAGAGAAGGTCACCGTCATTGCCCTGACAAGACACCTCAAGCATTGATATTACGATTCTTTAGAGACAGAAGCACAGAGGTGAGGACCACAAAATCTTTAAGGCTGGAAGAAACCTTTGAGAGCTGTCCAGTCCAATTCTTTCACTTGGTGGAAGCATGATGACCCAGGGAGTTGAAATGACTTACCCAAGATCTTGCTATTCACCAGGGTCAGGACAGGAGACAACTCCGGTACTCAGGCCCCCTGCCAACCCCACATTTTGCTCCTCGCCCCCTCTTCATATTCATTTAACAGCAATATATGAAATAGCCTGAAACAGTTCTATTTGTTTGGGTTCCGGGGCTGCTAGAAACTCTCCCCTAAATAATGATTTTTTACACATTTTGGTTATTATTGCTGCATAACGAATCACCCCAAAACCTAGTGGCTCCGAACAGCAGCAGCATGTTGCTTGCTCTTATGGTTTCTGTGGGCTAGGAATGCAAGAATGGTTCGGCTGGACTTGGTCTCTCATGCAATTGCAGATGGGCAGCGGCTAGAGCAGGCCAGCCATCTGTCTCTCTATGTGTGTATCCCTGTCTGTCTGTCTGTCTGTTGTCTCTCTCTCCATAGCCCCTCCATGGTCTGCCCAGAAGCTTCAGCTTCAGCTTCCTCTCAACATGGAGGCCTCAGAGCAATCGGATTGCTTACACTGAAGGTCAAGAGTTCAAGAGCAAGTATTTAAAAGAAGTCAGAAGTGCCATCATCTCTTATGATATGCCTTCAAAGGTCACACGGCATCTCTGCTGCCACATTCCCTTGGTGACGGATGAATTACTAAGCTTCCTCAGATTCAAGGGAAGGGTGATTAGACTCCATCTCTTGAGGGGGAGTAGCAAAGAAAAGTTCCCAGAAGAGCAGGTGGGATCGGAGATATTGCTGCAACCACCTTTTGAAAATTGAAAAGTATAATCTGCTACATCACAGAAGGGAAAGGATATTATAGACA
>NC_054826.1:149845277-149860277 GCF_018345385.1 Vulpes lagopus
CAAATATACGTTTCAAGAGGCTCTGCAGCTTCTAGGATGTGGTTTCTAGAAAACCAGTGTTTGACCTCTTACATGTGGGCACATTTCCTGTCATGAGTGTATAGCTCCCAGGATGGAAAGATGCTAACATTCTTAGGAATGAAGGATGATCCACCCAGGGGTCACTGGGGTAAAAATCATTTTAAGGGCCTGGCTGTAATCAACAGAAGTCAAAGATGTCTAAGGGCAGACTGTAATTCCACCCCTTTCACATCAGGCAGGAGGACTGCAGCTCTGCCCGGAAAGAGATAACAGTGGTTCAGAACTAAATCAACCCAGAACCCTGCAGGTAATCCATCTTTTCATTCATTCATTCATGCATTCATTCATTCATACAGTTGTTTATTCAGTCATTTTACAAAGATCCACTGATGCCAGGCACTCTTCTCATAGCAGGGATACAGAAACAAATGAGATGCATTCTTGTGTTCCAGGAGCTCTCTTGTTCTGTTTAGAAAATAAATTATTTCAATCCAGTAGAAGAATCTCAAATGTAGTTGGGAAACCCAAAAAAGCTACACAGAGGAGGCAGTTCCAGCTTCAGAGAAAGAGCTAACGAATTCCACAACTATCGAACCCACATTAAATCCATATGTTAAAGACCACTGCACCAGAATCTACATCTCTATCCTTAAATCCACCTACTGAGTGTGAGTAAGACTTGAAGACCCAGTTTGCAAATGTCCACGATCTTCACCTCGCCTCCCTGCAAAGGCCATAAGCAAATTCAGAAGAGACTTGCACTTGTCCAAGGCAACATGGAGTAAAGTGGGTCAAATGAAATTAAAATATGTTCCAGCCAAGGTTTGCCTCATAGAAAATGGAAAAAATAAATGCTACAGATATAGCGAGCCTCCTTTGATAAATGAGAGTGACTCACAATTGCGGCCATTTTTAGAAAATGTAAAGGAAAAATATGCTAACCAACCCAGAGCTCAACTCACATTATTTTAACAGTAGCTAATGAGATTTGATAAATTTCTAGATAGTGAAAGAAAATAATTTTAAAGTGCTTCTGAAGACCTGTAAGATTGAGGACACAAATGGTCCAAGGGTTAGACGTCTCCCACGCTCCCCAGTGTATCCTACAAAGGAGCAGCAGAGGTTCAACAGAGTTGAGCTACCCCGCAGAGGGGGCCCCCCTTCTGGATCAGGGCACAACAGGACCATCACTCAAACACTCAGAACCTCCACTTCCCCGTCTGTAAAATGACAACAATGCCATGGACGGGGCTGTCACAAAAGTTAAATGAGGCACAGCACCTGGCACGTAACAGCGTATTTCAGGCACACGTGGGTTCGACTGTCAACTTGACCGTGTACTGAGAGCATAATGAGGCAAGTCCCCCAGCCCTTTGAAGTCTCAGTTTCCACGTGTGCAAAATGGATTCGTAAAACTGACTTTACAGGTTTCTTGCGAGAAATGAACAAGTTGTTGCATGTCAATGCTGAGCTCCATAAGAGTTAGCTCTAATTGAATTACTAGACAAATAGCAAATGATAATTCCTTCTCCTTCCTCGAAGAGTCACGAAAGGAGAACTCAAGGCCTTTCGGAGGAAAGTGTGTGGTCAAGAGGGCATGACGACTATTTGCATACGTAAATAATGGTACCTAGACCAGTATCTTTTTCCAAGGGCAATCAAACATTTTTAACATCCACAAGTTTGCTATGGTTTTAAATATGCAGTATCAACTCCATTATCTGATAGTAGACTTGCCAACCAGGGGACTTGCTATGGTAAAGCTTTAATCCTGCTACACTTTCCCCTGTACGAGGCCATGAGAACCTATTGATAAGGCTCTGGAGTCGGATTCACCTTTTTCTAATTACTAGCTGATGACCTTGAGCACGTTACTTAATTTCTCCAAGTCCCTGCTCCCACAACTACAGATGTAGGAGTAGCAACATCTTCACGTTGTAGGCCGAGGATGACACAGAAATGTATGGCCCATACATAATTGTTTAATAAGTGTTCATTTCCTTCCTGAGCTGCCTTCCACCACCATTTGGTCTGAGTTTATGTCGTGTAACATTTGCCTAACAAAAGCATTATTACCTTGCTTCCAAAAATTACATAATTGAAAACTTATATCCACACAAAAACCTGCACACAGATAATTACAGCAGCTTTATTCCTAACTGCTGAAACTTGGAAGCAACCAAGATGTCCTTCAGTAGGTGAGTGGTCCATCCAGACAATGGAATATTATTCAGTGCTAAAAGGAAATGAGCTATCAAGCCATTAAAAACACATAGAGGACCTTTAAATGTATATTACTAAGTGAAAGAACCAATCTGAAAAGGCTACACACTGTGTGATTCCAACTATTTGACATTCTGGAAAAGGCAAAACTGTGGACACAGCAAAAAGACCAGTGGTTGCCAGGGGTTGTGAGGTAAGGGAGGGATCAATAGGCAGAGCACAGATTTGTTTGAGGGTCTCGAAAACACTCTATACGATACCGTAACGATGAATGCATGTCATTATCCATTTGTCCAAACCCACAGACTGTAAAACACCAAGAGTGAGCCTTTATGTAAACTGAGGACCCTGGGTGATTATGATGTGTCCACGTAGGCTCCGTCAGTTGTAACAAACGTACCACTCTGGTGGGGGATGTTGATCGTGGGGGAGGGCAGCATGTGTGGGGCCGGGAGGTATGGGGGAAGTTTCTGTACCTTCCGCTCAATTTTTCTATGAACCAAACACTGCTCAAAAAATACTTCTTTAAAAAAATAAAAGGATTACATATTATATTCCCAACCAAAAATAAGTTGAGTGTGATCCATTGTTTTGAATTAATCTACATTATTATTCCCCTTTGTTAGAGAAGACAGGCATGAGTTGGCTATAATAATTTTCAAAGTAAACTGAAGGTCTTATAATTAACCCTTAAATCAGAGAAGCGACTATATTCTCTATTTCACCATTTACAATCCAAAGAGTGCCATCCTCAGACTATAAAGCCCTTCTACCTTCGAATGACTCATCTAATGCATTGGCACATAGAGCTGTGATTAGTAAACTCCTATTTAACAGATGGGGCAAAAATGAGATAGTAAGAATAAATGATTGGCCCATGGCTAATATTTGATTGGAAAGACAAACGTGATCACAGGTTCCCTTTGACTTCCCTTCAGGACTAGAATTAAATTCCAAGTGTTTCCTGAGTCCCAGTTTGGTGCTTAGTTCACAATACAAGAGCAATATGTTCTTTATCACCTCCTCTAAAATCAAAGGGGAGGGTGGGGAGGCATGAGTACCTTCATCCTAAAAATTGCAAAGCACAGAATACAGGGTAAATATCCCATCATTAATTTTCATAGCATTCCCCTTAAGATATGCCTCTCCCTTAGTTGATGCAGAACTTAAGCTAAAAGAGATACACAAGATGCCCATAGATACTCAGGGAATCAAAAAGAAAGCCCAGAATTACCTAGTTTTAGAATGGAATTGGGCCACACACCTTCTGGAAGGCCCACAGTTCCCTAAGTCCCCAGGAATGTGAAGAAATCAAAGAATATTTCTGGGGGGAGGGGGGGGAGTTGGAGGGGATAGGGATAGTTTTATAGAATGTTTAGCAGCAACCCTGAGCAGTGTTTGGGGAAATATTTTTTTAACTTAGTCACCCAATTCTCATCAAACCCAACCAACCAACTGCCTAACCCCGTTTTGTTTTGAAAAATAATGTCACAAATCTGTCCAGAGTTGGATAAAATGCACAGTAATGAGTTCATTAACATGCCATCTGCATGCAAAATTAGGGGATTCCAGAGGCAGAATCCTTTGGTGGGCCTGTTGGAAATCAAATCTTGGGCAAAAAAAATATATAGATATAAAAAAACACAACTTACGGAGAAAAATATTACAGTTACACCTTTACTTGGCTTAGGGTAAAGACTGTCTGGCTTTCAAGAGCACCAAAGCCAACCAGAATCTATTCCCCCTTTTTAAAAAAAAAAAAAATTAGAACACATTTTACTAGTTAGAGAAGGTAAAAAAAAAAAAAAAAAAAAACAATTGCTTACAGCATGAGGTAACTGATGGGAGTTGGTGAATTACACCCATGGCCAGGAAGACCTGGCTCAAAGCCTCCGCGTCGGAGATCCATTCAGGACTGTCTGTCCTTTGAAAATCAAGCCTATTTATCTGCCTGATTCACTCAGTAGCAAATCAGAAAACTCACACCTGCCCCCTCCACCACTTCCGGGCCCTAGGGCTCCACTCCACTCTCGAGAAGGGAGGGGCTCGATTTCCAGCAGCTGTAGCTGTAGCTTTAACCAACCAGGGGCAATGTTTTTTGCCCAGGTGATACCCCAAACTCCATCAAGAACATCCTAGTCTGCTTTTGTCCTATTGCAATTTGCATTTCACCTCAGCCCTCCGTGACACACCTGTGACGTGTCACCAAATGCTATATCCCATCAACTTGAAAAGTGCCAGTGCTGCGAGTGTCTGAACCGTCCTGATGTCCCAGCCCTGCACAGGCTCTCCCGACGCTCAAACATAGCCTGAGTTTCACCACGCACAGCAACAGCATCCTGTAGAGGTGGGGAAGCAGGTCTCGTTGACGGTAGGGAAATAAGACAAAACCATGTAAAGGGGCGGCGGGGGGTGTGGTGAGGGTGCCTGGGAAGCCCGGCTGGCCTCCCCAGTTTGCAGTGAGACTCCAGCCCCTCAATCCTCCCTTGAAGAGCGATTTATGTAGGCAAGTGTTCCTTCCATTTTCCCTACTCCCTTTTTCTCACGATAGAAATTTCTCTACAGCCTAGAATTTCAAGAGACACTTTCCTATCTACTATAAATTCTATAAACGTCTATGCCCACCTCCTGCCAACAACGAAAAGAAAACAATACCGACAAAAAACTGAGAAACACGATGCAGGCTACTGCTTGTACTGATCATGCATCTCTGGGTACGGATGGCATTTGCTGAAAAGCTGGAATGTATGGTGGTTTGAGAGCTTGGGTCTTACAGCCTCGCTACCTGGGATAAATCCTGCCTACACCTCAGACGAAATCCACTCACTTTATGAGCTTAGGTCATAATATACACATCACAGATACATAATATCTTGTTCTTTACAATCAATATTCTGTATTTTCAATCGATTGTGTGTTGGTCTATGCATATTTTTCAGGTCCTTACACCTGAAGACGATGTATGTACATGCATCCATACCCAATGAGAAGGGTAATTTAGTCTTCAGACTGGAAAAATATATGTATATACTGGCTAACTCAAGTCTCATTCTGCACCTAGCAAATCAAAGATTAAAAGATAGCCTGCAGACTCATTGGGCTGGGATACTCCATGAAATAACATACAGACATCATGGGCTTTGAGAACTGGTCCTTTGGCATCAAAATCCACTAGTCAGGAACCTGAACCAAAAAAAAAAAAAAAAAAAAAAGTCCTTTTTTGCTTAACCATTTTATCAACATCAAAATAACTATTATTTTGAGGAGAAAATTTTATTTTATTAACTTGAGTGGAAATCTTTCTCTTAGCTATTTTTTTCTCTTTGTAATAAAGGCAGCTTGGATTTAACGGTGTGTTATTGTAATTTATTTACAAATTTTGCTCTTTTTGGATTCTAGCAATTAATGGGAAAATAGAAAGTACAGCCAACAAAATTTTAAAACTCAGCTCAGAATCGTATTTGGATGTAATTAAAGGTATAATCTGTTCCATTTGAATACTTCAGTGCTCTCCCATCTTAAAACAACAAATATGAATATTAGTTCTTTCACGATATATCTGCTTCTCACGTCATGCTAGAACATGTAAAATTTTTCTGCAAAACTTGTGTCTATTACTTCTTTTATACTTTTAGGAGTATGTTCTTCCATGTAACTGGATTCATTGATCTGTTATTTGCCACAAATATTATCAGCAGACTTAAGACAGTTCCATTCAAACATTTTAAACATACCATTTACTTCTTTGTAGGAGATATAGTTAGATACAGTTATCCATTTTGCTTTCTGGACTAATATGATTATTGAAGTCTTGTTCTTTTCCCTCCCCAACTTGCAGGCAGAGTTGTTACCAATGATACTTAATTACTCATCACGAAGTACTTGAGATTTGTCAAAACTGAAAAGAAATTTCTCTTCGAGCAAGGCTAAAATATGCTGGCAATCTAAATGAGTTGGCATTCCAGGTTGGATAAAGAGAAAATGCAATACGTTCATTTTTTTAAGGGGAGAGAAAATCCTTGTTATAGCTCATAGAATAAAGTATGTCATTGTTGCAGCCTAACAATTTATAAAGCAATTCTACCAAAATGCCCTAAAATGCCAGGGTTCAAATAGCAGCTCTGGCACTTTGGGCCTTAATAATAGGGCCTACCCATGTTGGAGCTTGAGGTAAAAGTCAAGAGAAGTAATGCCGATCCTGCCTTTATTTGAAATTGTGATGTTTCGTTCACCATAGATGTTTTTTGCATTAATTTCGTTTTTAAAAAGAGTGCATTAAAACATGATCTTGATGACGGATTCTTTGGCACTCCCCTAAATTCTGCACCCAAGGAGAGCACCCATGTGCCCCCCCACCCTTCCTGGTCCTGCTTACCACATCACCTCCTTGAACTTTCAGGACCTCATCTGTAAAATCGAGGCCACAATCATCAAGATAATTGTGAGGACTGAGATAACACGCGTTAAGGACTTGTTAATTGTAAATGTGAACACATAAATACGTTTACAGAGCACTCCACAACTCCAAGATAAAGTTATTGTATTACACATTCTAGTTAAAGACGTAAGGTTTATGGAACGCGGAAGGCCCATGATTGATGACAGAATGGGACTCGGAGGCCTTGGAGGGATATGCGGCATTTAAGACACACCCATCTCTACCTAACCTTATTTAAATAAAGAACAAGGTATACAATCGCAGCCCAAGCAAGCAATTTCCTTTCCAGCTTTCATAATTAATCTTCATTTGTAAATTCAGTTTGTCTCTAGATTTTCTCTTTTCAGTTCCTAAAAGCATTCAATTCACTGCAAATGAAAAATTAATTTAGGAAGAAACTGTTTACCCCCTACTTAAAAAAAAAAAAAAAAGATTGCAGCTCAAACAACACAGGCGAAAGCCTACAAATAAATGCACTGCCCAAGAAAATTCTTTTTGAAAAAGTTGAGGACGTAAACCTTTTGATTTGAGGTAGGGGGAGCTTTCTGGGCCGAAGGAAGGTGAGATGCCTCCTGTTCTCAGGAGCTAATGATTGTTTCCAAGCTGGTTAGAATTCAGTGCTAATTGCATTTTAAAACACCACCTCTAAAATCCTTTCCTCTCTCAGGATCTTACATCAATGTTTCGCATTTTCAATAAAACCTTTGCACTTCACCTTTCTCACTCAACAAACCCTGAACTTTAAATCAGCTGCGAGAGTTCAGCTCAGGTGCCTTCCTTGCCCAGGCAGGTTTGCATCTGGTGGTGGGGATGCGAGCACCCAGGAGAGGCTGTCCTGCCCTGTTTCTGGGGGAAGAAAGACGATTAAAACAGGTCTTTTGGCGGCTCCACCCAGGCCTGTCCATTATAACGGAGTCATTAAACAACTTTCTAGTGTCATTCAAAGAACTTATAACAGAATCAATTGATTTTCATCCTGCGCTTTATTAGTTGTGATTTAGGAGATAGAATGGCCCTGTTTACACAGCTGTAACATGTCAGGACCTGTAGTACATTATTGGCCTGAGGCCTCCGAGTTGCAGTCCATTCTCAGCAGAATCAATCTGAACTCGAAAACATTCCCTCTAGGAAACAGGCACATATCTCCCAGCATAAAGCACTTCCTGCACAACTGAAAATCCTGTTCACTTGAGTTAAGTTGCAAGTTCACCTTCCAAAAATCAGCCCTGCCTTGTCACTGCTCTCAGCTTGTGTTCACCAGGGGAGCAGAGGGCTGCGACTACTTCTCAACTGGATACCCAACCTGGGTGAAGGCGGCACACTTTGCTGCCAGCAGGGTCTCTGACTCTGCGAGTGGGAGCTGCTGGCTGCTTAACATGCGTTCAGGGCATTGCCAATCTAAAATGGTTGCTCAGTAATACTTTAATTGCAGTTTCATGGAAACAAATTGCTATTTAACTGCAATAAGCATTTCTGTGACTTGGCTGGACTGACAATAGGTGAGTCTTAGTGACAAAGTGACAAGTAACATCAACCTGTAAATGCTGTGTCTCTGACGACTTCTCCAAAGGGAGTCATAGGTACAAGAGAGCACCCAGGATCTAATTCCCCGGGGGAAGGAGGCTCTGGACAACCTCTTCTCCATTGAAATACAATTATTTGGGCTACAGGAAAAGTCTTCACTAGACCCTTGATATATCGCTCTTGGACTCAGTGTTGCATAATTTACTGGCCCGAAGAAATATTTTATAGAAATAGTAGTACACATTAGAATCATACTATATTGACATTTAAAGCCATTTAATTTAAGAGCTTCATTTTAGATGATTAGTTGTTGCAAATATCAGGTAAGAGCAAAATAAAGAATTTAAATACAGTTAATAGGAAGAGGATGACAATTTCACGGGCTTCATTTTGGTGTGACAGTTTTCTCATTTTGTTATTTTTTAAGACACATTAAGCTATTTTCTAATAAATCACGAAGAGCTCGAAATAGTTTCTGGTGGCAAACGATTTGGTTTGGAAGAGAGCTTCGTCTGGGCTCTCCTGCCTTTTGGGATGTGTAAATCTAAGTAGACAGGTAAAAAAAACCATTAAACCCTTTCACAGGACAATCTTTTTACAAAATTGTTTCATTAGCAAGAGTGACAATTTGCATGATTGAGACATTTATGTTATCATAAACTTCTTTTTTTTTTTTTATCAGGAGTTCAGCAGGGCTCGGTAACATTTGCTTTATTTATTTAACTGCACTTGCTTGTAGGGCTTGAGGGCCATCTTGCTCTATAATGTGGTTAATATTAAGTAAGTCTTTTCAAAAGAATGGAGTACAGCTCACTAACATCACAAATGCAATGGATGAAAGGTGAACAAGCTGGTGGATTTTTTTTTTTTTCTAAGCCACGTTGGGGTTGGGGGAGGAACACAATCACTGCTCACATCAGAATAAACCTGAGTGTTTTTAGGAGCTCTCTATCCACACAGAGCATCCCCATTAGAGCCGGGTTTTATTGTTTGAAATGCCTCTGGTTTCAAGAAAGTGTTTTACCTAAAGCAAGACTACTACTTAAATATGTTCTATTGTATATTCATAGCTCCATTAGTCCTTCTCCAATTTAGCACATCAAAGAGAAGGCTTCATCACTTGCATGTGGATTATACTAACATGAGTGACATTTGTAATCTTATAGGTCTGCAACTTAAGAAATGCTTTTAGAAGCTCGTTATTAAATATGCAGCAGTGCTTGAGGAGCCAGCCATATAATAGTTCATTTAAAGTCTTTAATGACCTGAGCCCTCCACATCACCAAATGCCACACTGTATTACTTACTAAAAGTTATTAACCGTCCCCTTTGAATTTCTGCACTATATGGGACATGAGTGCTTATGCCAAAAAGAATAGACAGGATGCTTGAGTTCTTATTAACACATCTCTCCCTTTCTGTCCTGAAGAGTCCACATTCCTTTAAAGTATCTTAAAGGGGGGAAAAAAAACGTACAGAACCAGAACTAGTTCCTAGAAACTCCCCAAGGATTTAACTCAAGCCGATACTGTTACGCCTGTGATTTTGCTCATTTTTTTTTCCCCTCGCATTTTCTTTTCATAAAGCTCTAATAGAAGGATTCATTTTAACCCTCTACCTCTTAATTCTCCTACAGGAGGTTCACAGTTTTGAGCAACTGATCCTTCCTCCTGGACTGGAGACTCTGAAAGCCTAAGAGCCCAAATGGAAACTGACTGCTAGATGGGACGTACTGCACTGAACCGCTCTACAGGACCTGTTCTGAGAGGTCTATGTTGGGAGCTCTTCTGGAACGAGAGAAAAGGAAAACAAATGCCATTTTTAGAGAGAGTATTTCAAGTAGCATTATACACACACCTGGTTTTAGGAAGTTGTAGTTGAGATTTGCTCACAAGCCTGGCATGCAGCCTCTTTTGGTTTTTCCTCCTCTAACACTGGCCCGGGGCCCACTGAGTCCTTGGCCTACACACGCTTTCCACAGGGGACCACTGCAGGCAATGTAGGCGCTGTTGGGGATACTCTGCTGTCCAGAACTAGCAACTGAGGATCTCAAGATTACTAAGTGAAATCCAAATCCTACCCCAAACATATGGAAAGGCAAAGCCCGCAGAGGAGTGTAAGAGCAAAGCAAAATAAACAAATCATACAGCAGACCACAGGAGTCTAAAAGCTCACTAGGAAATGGCTGCTTCACCCATTGAGGAGGCTGTAAAAGAACTCTGGGTCCCTAAAAACTCACGGAACTTCAAAATATGTACAGGTATGGTTTAGAAATGCTATTTCCTTCAAAAGCCATAAACTCGGTGAAGAGAACAAGATGGGTATGCCACATTCTCTAGCATGCTTTTCATCAATACCCAAGGCTTTCCTATTGAAGAGAGAATGAACAGAACAGCTGAAGAATCGAACAAATATTTATATGTAAACACAAAAGATTCACTGTGATATAGGAGAAGTGCAATGAAGTGCTTAAGTTACCAGAATATTCTGAGCTTATAAAAAGGACTCCGTTAGAAACATTGCTTTGTAGCCTTGCCAAAACTGGCATGGTTAAGTAATTCGAAGAAAACCTTACTGGCCCAGAGCTAAATAAATATATACACCACCTCCCTCGACCCCTAAGATTCAAAGTGAAGTTGGTATCAAACAAAAAAACTACTAAGTTTTTCCAAAATACAGAAGAGAAAAAAGCAGTGTTTAAATCCAAACTCCATCGAATATTTTTTCTTTTAAGTTTTTATTATTTAAATACACCATACTAGAGCAAATGTCTCTGAAAATATCACAAATAAAAGATTTTTTTTTCTTCATTCAGCAAATTAGAAGTAGGGGGAAATTTCTACACAGTAGCTGCTAGGAGCCTGATTTTTTTTTTCCAATTTTTTTTTCTTTTTTTTCCGTTCTTTTTTTTTTTTTTTTCCTTTGCCATGGAAGTAGCAACATTAGGACGAAAACACTTACATGCATACATACATTGTATTTTACAGAGATACAATAAAAGTGTCTGTGATAGAATATCACAAAAGCCACATCTCTTTCCTTTATCTCATGTTCAGTTTTGATTGAAACACATTTCCTTACAACACTTAAATATACAAAGAGCAAATAGAATGTTGTTAAGGTAAAACACAGGGTACAAACTCTGGCCAGTGCCCTGCTAATTGTTAATGAGGGTAGAAAGCAGATTTGAATGCTTCTTTTAATTAGCTTCATTAGTCATTTCCCTCCTCCCAAGCTCCCTCCCCCCCCCAAAGATGTCCTCCGGTGGATCTTTTTTCATTTTCTCTACAGTCTCCCATTAGCCCAGGTTCATGGAGTCCTTAATGTTCATATTCAGTCATTTTAATACACCAATAAATGCGGGAAGGGCAATCAACACTAAGGAAGGTGCGATGCATGGAGCTGGCACTGGTGCTAGCTACAAAGGTGACTTGTCTACCGAAGACGCATGGGATCCACCTGTGATGAACAAAATCTGAGATGAAGGCACGCATTCTGCATTACTCTGACCTTTTAGCAGACCTGCAAGAAATAAAAACGGGCATCTTAGCTAAAATGCTAAATGTGAGATATTAAACTCAAACATGACTGCTTTTGTCTCCTCTACATTCACTAATCTTCTTTTATTAGATTACTTTCCAACTGTGACTTGATGGAGGCTTTCTACGCTACTTACTCCGGCAGTGAAGAACTAAAGCATAACGTTTTCTGCAGTTTTACTAGCAGAGAAAATGAGACAAGAAATGGACTTGCAGAAAGTTTCTGGTGTAAAGTTCTACAATGGATTGCTTAACTCTCTTACAAAGCAAGTTTCTTTTTTTTTTTTAAGATTTTATCCATCCATTCATAATAGACACAGAGAGAGAGGCAGGCAGAGACACAGGCAGAAGAAGAAGCAGGCTCCATGCAGGGAGCCCGATGTGGGACTCGATCCCGGGACTCCAGGGTTACGCCCCGGGCCAAAGGCAGGCGCTAAACCGCTGAGCCACCCAGGGATCCCCAGCAAATTTCTTTCTTGAGAGAATGGGTTACACCCGGCCTAGCACTGGTATCTTAAATGCACATTCAGAGCCAAGTGCCCCGCAAAGAAGTTTTGGGTTAATATGCTCAACTGCATAACCTTTGGCAAAGTTACTCTGTGTCTCAGTCTCCTCATCTCTAAAGTGGGGATAATAAGGCTATTATAAGGATTGCATAATATAGAGAGCCCTCTCAACAGTGCCTGGCATGTAATAAAAGCCAAACCAAATACTAGCAGTTACTATTCTGATAGCCCCATGACCTTCTCAATCTAAAGGTATGTGTTTGAATGCACGTGTATGCAGACATATGGATAAAGGTATACAGACATACGCACGTACATACGTGCACACTCACATACGTACAAATGTCCAGAAACTGCCGTTCACTGAGGATTTCCTATATGCCACATCAGTTAATATTACATAAATATTGTAAATATATGAATCAAACATATGTAATGACTTATGCTCAATTAAAAAACATAGTTCAAGGGAAGTCTAACTTCAATGTCTGAGTGAGAAATGATAATCCACACAGTCGTCAAATACAATCTGTTTGCAATTACCAAAATGAAATAATATATATTAGGTTTTTACGATTTTTAAATGACATTTTGAGCTTCGCAGGAAGTTCTCGTTTCACCCTTTCCCTAACTTACTAAAAGCCTGAAGTCTATTAGGAACTGCAACCCCCTACTTCCAAGCTAATTAAAGTGGTGGAGGCTTAATTCCCCAGAGTGGAAGCTCAGTGTGAGAAAGGTAATTTGTCTGTCCAGAACAAAGATGCGGTGGCAGCCAGCGAGCATATTTAATAAATGAGCATCAAATGTCCTCTACGATGGACACACACAACACCAATTATATAACTACGGGGGAATTGCAAAGTGATACGTAAACTAGAACACTTGCTAAATTTTCCTCCAACTAAAGAGAGGTGAGCTCATATTTGACTGAAAAGCACAGAGAATTCTAGATGGAACCGCCACTCTTGAATAGAAGAAAGAAATCCAGAACAGGCAAAAATCAGAATAGAAAAAAAAAAAAATAGCCACAACTTCTCATTGTGTTTACATAACTCTAGAAGGCAATATTCTGAGGATGGCCAAGCCTCCTTTAAAAGATATAGGCTATAAAATTTTGTAGATCCTTGAACACTAGTGGTCTGAGATTTCACACAAGACACTACAGGATTTATAAACCTAAAATTATTTTTTCTCAGACTATACCAAACCCAATGATGTAGAACAACTTAGTAGACTACACATCCCAGACACTGGCAACAAATTTCAGGAGAATCCAAGTTTAAAGGGACCTATACTTTCTATACAATTAGCTGCCTTCTTTAAAGACAGGGTGTACAAATAATCAAGCCAGTGGATGCCTGGCTGTATTTATCATGCAGCATGCACTAAAAACGTAATCGGTTCAGTGAATAGAAGGAAAATAGCCAAAACTGATGTCCAATCTTCCCTACCAAAAATAAGGAGAACGAGGAGAGAGAAGAAAATAATAAAGTGGGGCCGTTTGTCATCTCTCCCCATCTCATCTCCTCCAGAAAAGAAATGCCATGGGGTTTTGGGAAAATAACTGTAAAGCATTCTCTAGGTCCAAAAAGCACTTTACATTCCACCAGGAAGTGTGTCTTCATGACCTCCTCCCCCTTGCTCTCCGTCTGTTTACTATCTCTCTGGACCAAGTTCAGCTCACCCCAAACCTTTATTTACAAAAACCACCTTGTGAATTGACTGTGCTTGTGGCGAGCCGAGCACCGAGGGCAAATATGTGAGACATTTATGCCAACAGGGAGATGTTCTTAATTAACATCACCCCCCAAACACAGCTTCTTACCAATGTCTGACAAGAACATAATCCTGAAGTTATGCTTCCTATGCCTTTTAAGAGCTATTAATTTTGGAAAGCCACCTGTCTATTTTTGGCTTCCAACATTCAGAAAGTATATATACCAGTTGCCTACTGGTTGCCTACTACATTCTGTGATCCAAAACGAACATGCTACCTCTCCCATCCTGAGAAAGGTGTGGAAAACAGAAGACTGATCTGAAAGGCACAACATATGCAATCTTATAAACATGCAAGCCAGATGTTTCTCTACCTTTCCTCCCTAAAACCTCTCCACTTATGTCATCTCGTACCCAATGAGACAGTGTGAGACCCTGCTTGTATCTGCCCTTTGCACTGAGTCTGGAGCGAATGTGGCTATTGCCTGTACTCAGGACTGCATGGTTTGCTACGTTTTCCATCTTGTCTCCACACCTCTGAATCCTCACGCTACACGTTGGTGAGCTCTAACAATCATTTCTTATTCTCTGTCAAGTCAGGGAAAGAAATGGTATAGAACCAGCAACAAACTTAAGATCTAATTTGCTAAAAATTAAGCTTTTACATGGGAGGGGAAAGAGATCAACCATTTCAACCAAAATCAGCACATTTCTTTTTGCCACTCACCCCCCTACCCAATTCCTCTGCTTTTTTTGGCTGCCAAATAGAACTGCAAATGGCTATGCCTCTAAATTGAAATGGTTATCTCAAAATATTTGTTACCTTTTCCCTTATTCTCAACTCTGCCCTATAGATTCAGTTCATTACAATTCAAACCATAAAAATCTTAAGTATTTATATGTGCTGGCATTCCTTAAAGCTCAAAATGCCTCATCAATGTTGACTGATGAATGTGCAACAAAAAATCAGACTTCTGTTCTTAAAATGGTATGCTAGGTAGCTTCTCATATTAGAAAATTAAACAAAGTGTGC